>NW_003557462.1:0-1266 GCF_000090795.2 Amphimedon queenslandica
AATGGGAGAAATATTTGCTAACTAATCAATAATAATAATAATAATAATGTGACAGTTATTAAGAATTTATTTTTTGTTATTATTATTATTATTATGGTTGTTGTGGTGATACCAGTTGTATTCTTCCATTAGTTAGTGTGAAATTGTGAGTTGATCAGTATATAATTTATTAACTTAAAATTTGTAAACATTTCCACATTAAAATATTCTGAAATATTGTGCAGTTTATGAAGTATTTACTGTCTCCATGTCAATCAGCATGTGCATATGATAATTTTAATTAATTTTTGGTATTTTAAAGTAAAATAAACAATACAACTACAATGTAGTATATACCTTGTGGCACATACACTGCACATGAAGAGTGATTAGTTACCACCAGTCTACTCTGTCTTGTATGAGGTGATAGTTAGGATAAGTATTAATACAAGTCTCTTTGTGTCGCTTGTCTAGTGTGAGTCTCCTTATCTTCTTATTATCCATTAGTGACTGGAGGATGAGTAGTATTGACTCAGTAGACAATGAAGTCCTCCTTAGATCCAGTTCAACTAGTGATGAGTTATTGAGGAGGAGGTGAGAAAGAGCCTGTCCACTAGTAGAAGTGACGAGAGGATTATAATAAAGATCTAATGAGGTAAGTGTAGAGTTGTGTTCAAGTGCTTGACAGATATTAGTAACTCCTCTATCACTAATGGAGTGGTAATTGATGACTAGTTCTTGTATTGTTTTATTATTAGTTAGTAGTATACACAAGTACTGGATACAATCATTAGTTAATGGAGTGGTCCATATCTGAAGTCTCCTCAGGTTTAGTGTATGCAGTTTAGTTGATGATAGTAGAGATACTGTACTATTAGTAGATGAGTAGCGGAGGTCAATCTCCTTATGATTATTATTAATATTACTAATCACTTCATTACACTGAACTGGAGATGGATAGTCAAGGGATACACTGTCACTGTCCCAGTTCACTCTCCCAGTGACTCCTAATATAAACCAAAGGATTATACTTATATACATGTATGTACATAATAATACACATATTCACATCATGTGTATATACAAACACACACAACTTGCTAGTTGTCACTACAACCAATAAACAAATACACACACACAATACATATGTACATACATACACACATGTAATGTGTACATATGTAGGGACAGGAATATAATGTATAAAATTACATGTACATTGTACATGCTACATACACAAGTATGCATGTACACATGACATTACATGTTCATCAATAATTATACTGA
>NW_003557463.1:0-1266 GCF_000090795.2 Amphimedon queenslandica
ATTGATGAGGGGGAGGATGTGCGACTGTGGACTCAATTTCAATCAAATTACCGGAATATGTTACAATGACAGCTGCTGCAATGGCTCCATATGTCAGCTGGCAGTGAGAAATGAAGCCTCAGTGGATTGCAGGTCAGTATTGACATTGTACTGTATCTCTCAGCATCAGCTTTATGAGCTGATAACCACTAGCTGCAATACAGTACATGACATTTGGAGCAACTTTATAAATTAATAAAATATCCAATTTTGATCAGAATGAGCTCAAAATTTCTATGCAACATAAGTACATGTATATCCAGGGTTGCCAATAGGCTACGTGGGGCCCAGGGCAAAAACTTTGATAGGGCCCCTACTAATACAAATCTCCCCCTTACCAATAACAGCGATTAACAAAATGGCCCAGCAAGAGTTAACTTTAAAAAGTTGTCATGATTCTTTGATCTTTTTTGAAAAAACTATGCATACTTTACTACTGACCAGGTGCTTGGGGGCCCCCTATTGATTGGGGGCCCGGGGCAAAATGCCTCACCTCCCCCCCCCCCCTATTGGTAGCCCTGTGTATATCCATCAGAAAATGTAATTAAAATGAAGAATTTTCTCCTATTAATTTTTGGCAAAATTTGGCCCATGATCCTGTACTATTTCCCGGTATAGCAAGGCTGCAAAAGTTGTGGCAGCCATTTTGTTTGGGGGTGAATCCTACTTAGTAACGCTACCGCGTTACTAATATAGTATAGTGACTTTGGCTTGATTTTTGAGAAACTTAACAAATTTATTATTATTATTATTATTTCTATTTTAATTTTCTATTAAGTCCTCAACAGGGCAGCTGCTGTCTGCAGAACTGTTCTTTCAGGACCCTGGAGAGCAACTTTACTTGTTTCCTGGAAGATGACTGTGCTTTCAATCAAACTTGCAAATATCCTTTTATACAGTACATCTACACAATGTACATGTACATGTCACAGGATACATGTACATGCAAATCTAGCACCTGTACTATATAGCCCATGCCTTTTTTTAAAATGGCTCTGAAATTATCTCCAATTTTTGTTAACTTTTCTGGTACATATTGATGTTCTTGTGTTACATGTACACGTATGTAGAAAGTTTGAGCTGATTCCACTTTAATTTCTTTAGTTATGAGCATTTTAAGAATTATGCCAAATTTTAACAGAATATAATTGTGTGTCCTTAACTCTTTCCTACTGGGACTAGTGCTGCCTGTCCAAATCCTGAAGCAATCCCATCTGAAAACAACAC
>NW_003557464.1:0-1266 GCF_000090795.2 Amphimedon queenslandica
TAATGGTGTGTCTTTAGTTGACGTGAGCCCATACTATACTGATACTATCATTAAGCTTTCTCTTACTTCTATGTATAGCTCCTGATAGCAGTGAAGACAACATTTATAATTCCAACAAACGAATTAATATCTCATCAATGTACATGGATCAGTTATCAGATTATATAATATCAGGATCAATCATTCAAATACAAGAAACTGTTGGACAAGGTTTGAGCAACACTGATAAATGTATCAATTAGTTTTTGCTTTTTGTAGGTGAATTTGGTATAGTGTATCGTGGTGTAATGACAAGTAACCCTCAATTGCCAAAAGCTGTAGCTGTGAAAACATTAAAAGGTTGGTTATAATTAATCTTTTACACATTGCATTTACATTAAAACTGCTTTATTGTAAAAATTATATCTTTTATAAGTGTATAGTAGTCACCCAATGAAACTTACATTTAAAATTAACAGTCTTCTTATTTTAATATTTTTTCAATTACTATTCAAATGCAACTTGTACAAGTAAATATGTGTATGACTGTATGCATTATAAATTTCAGACTTGAGTAAATTACTTCAATTTTGATCAGAATCAACTCAAACTAGAAATACAATGTCAAAATATACATAAATATGAATCAAATTACAGAAATAAAATTTTTTTCCTAGCTATTTACAACTTGAAATTTGGCCCAAAACAATGTACTTAGTACTTAATCTCAGGCCAAATTTTTGAAAAATTCATAAAAGATTGAATTTTGATCAGAATCAATTTAAACTAGATAGGTTATACAACATTAGAAAATCTGTGTGTATCAGAAAAAATATATAAGCAGAGAAGTTTTTCCTAGCTTTTTTAACCCTTGTGCTAGAATATTAAAAAATTTATTAAAAATCCAATTGTGATTGCAATTACCACAAACTAGAAATATGCATGTGCATCAGAAAATATTATGAAGGTAGATAATTTTCTCCTAGCCACTTTTGACAAAATTTAAAAGTTTGTAAAAAATCTAATTTTGATCAGACTCACCTCAAGCTAGATACCACGTATACAACATTAAAAAATTTTATGTGTAGCAAAAATTTAAAAAATTTTGAAGGTAGGTAATTTTGTCCTAACGGTTTTTGGCAAAATTTGGCCAGGGACTATGTACATGGTACATGGTCAAAGGCCATTGTCTGGCCTTTGCACATGACCAAAGGCCAGATTTTTGAGAAAATTAAAAATTTCTTTATAAATCCAATTTCGATCAAAATCACTGAACTCAAACTAGAT
>NW_003557465.1:0-1265 GCF_000090795.2 Amphimedon queenslandica
TACAATCATATCATTCCAAGCCGAGGCATATCCTAACAAGGTATTGTTACAACAGAATGTATTGAGTATTTTTTAAAAATTTTTTCTTAAAATGGCTGTAACTTGAAAAATTGAAGTCGGAATCAACTCAGACTTTCTACACAGCATAAGGGCGTCAATATGTATCAGAAAATGTAATAAAAATTGGGGGTCATTTTTAAGCCATTTTTTGGAAAAAAATCATGGACTATAGCCTTGGGTATTTTTCAGATTTTTGGCGTTTTCTTAAAATGGCTGTAACTTGAAAAATTGAAGTCGGAATCAACTCAGACTTTCTACACAGCATAAGGGCGTCAATATGTATCAGAAAATGTAATAAAAATTGGGGGTCATTTTAAAGCCATTTTTTGGAAAAAAATCATGGACTATAGCCTTGGGTATTTTTCAGATTTTTGGCGTTTTCTTAAAATGGCTGTAACTTGAAAAATTGAAGTCGGAATCGACTCAAACTTGCTACACAGCATAAGGACATCAATATGTATCAGAAAATGTAATAAAATTTTGGGGTGATTTTGGAGCCATTTTTTGGAAAAAACCATGGGCTATATAGTACAGAGTATTTTTCAGAATTTTGGCATTTTCTTAAAATGGCCACTGGTTCTGTTACACACAAACTGAGCAGTAACTGATTATGTTATTTCATTGTAGAGGTAGACTATTGAGTGACTCACTAAGAGAGAGACCTGATGACACTGATGAAGAAGAAACCTCATCAACTTACTGGACTAGGCAACTAATGAAAGTGGAAGAGAATGATCCTGACCGGTGAGATTATTAATAATTGAGATTAATAATAATAATAATGCAATATACCTATATAAGTATGTACATGTACAATACTGTAATAGTTTTAATTGTGTGAGTGTACTATGATTGTAGTGAATTTAATGATTAAGTTAATGACATCACGTAGTCGTCCAGTTTGAATTGAATATTTAACCTAATGCTTGTAAGATTAGTCCATACACAATCATTAATACAGTATAAATCATTAATACTTTATATTCATCCTTCTCTCTTTATGTGTAGTTGGGGTCACAGTGGCTATAAGGAACTCTATCCAGAGGAATTCATTTCAACTGATGAGGAGAGAGGAGGGAAGAGAAAGAGAGAGAGAGTGAGAGAGACTAAGAGGAAGAGACCTCCTTCTACTCGTGAACAATCAAAACGGACGAGACTCTCTGCTAGTACCAGCAGTGGGGGGAGTGAGAGTGAAAGAGAGTTTA
>NW_003557466.1:0-1265 GCF_000090795.2 Amphimedon queenslandica
GATTGATTTTTTGATCGATTTTCATGTCACGTGAGCCTAGCTAGCCAGGCCAGCCTAGAGGCGTGTCTAATTAAGATGGCTGATATCATAGATATCCTTTACTCTAATATCTATGCTGATATGGACATTAGATACTATGTAACCTAATATCTATGATAAGGACTAGACAAGAAGTTTATCCTGTTTTAAAGAGCTCCTTGTTTAATTACTTAGATGTTTAAAGAATCTAAAACACTCATTTTAAGGTTATTTTATTGCTACACACACACACACTAACACTGAGATAGTAAAATTTTATGCATTGTGGCTAGTAGAAACCAAAAGCTGTTTATAAAACTATCATGAAATGGCATGCTAATAATCAATATAAAAGTACTCTCACTTTCTCTTTTCCTCTATGTTCAAAATGAATTGTGTCGTTACAAGACTTGCTTATTGATTTTATTTTGATGTGGTAAGCATTTTATTAGTTGCATGCAGAAAAAATTCATCCCCCTTCTCTTCCTCTTCTGCTTCTTTTTTCTCATCACCTCTTCCTTTCTCTCTCCTCTCTACTTTCTCTGTCTCTTCCCCTACTTCAGTATAGGTTTTAATCTCTTTTCAAGTGAATTGAGTCTGATTATGTCATTTAATTTTTGTTGACATCATAAGCATTTTATTAGTTGCTTAAAATTTCATCTTATTCCTCCTCCTCTTTGTCTCCTCCTCCTCCTTTCTCTGTCTCTTTCCTGTACCTTTAGGTTTTAACTTCTTTTAGTGAATTGTGTCTGAGTATACAAGACTTTGTCATTTAATTTTGTTCACTAAGTGTTTCATTATTGCTTAAAATTTTATCTTCCTCCTCTTTCTCTCCCTCCCGCTCTTTCCTCTACCTTTATGTTATGTTCAAATGAATTGTGTTTGACTATGTACATGGCTTCCTTATTGAATATTTTGTTGATATCGTAAGCATTTTATTGCTTGCTTAAATATTTATCTTACTCTTTTCTTACCCTCTGTCCCTCCTTTCTCTCTCCCCTCCCCTCTCTCTTTGTCTCTCTTAGCTGTGCCTGAATTTATGTAGAAGACTTGTAAATCATGATATAGTATGTGTATTGTTGCTTTTAGATTATCCTTTATTCTTCCTTCCCCATTTACGTAGGCTACTGCTCGTAATATAGCAATGGTCATTTTAATGATTTGTGCCTTTGCTGATCTCAATAAAAGACAAGACTTTGCTTCTTAGCTGTTAAAATTCCAATGACACAGTAAGGAAATTAGGTGTT
>NW_003557467.1:0-1265 GCF_000090795.2 Amphimedon queenslandica
ACTAGACGAATGTAAAACATTAAGGGGCTCAGCCCCCTAGCCACGCTATATTTTAAAGGTTATATGGTATAGAGCTACATTATTGTACATGTACATGAGTAAATACAGTAGTTTGTAAGTTTGTAATGAAGTTATCATGCTTGGAAATACAAATTTTCTTTATCAGTTTATCACATTCTGCAGCAAAAAAGTTGTGTTGGAAGCCAGAGACAGTAACTGCAGTCATAGGTTATGTCAGTAGTTGTGGAGGCTTTACAAGCTCACAACTGTGGCATATCTGCCTTCTTAATCTTTCTTGCTGTATTTGGAAAGTAGTAGAGACTTCTCTTGCATTCTTGCTGACTCAAGTGAGTGACTTGTAACTTGTAAGGTCAAGAACATGAAGAACAATGATAGCTGGTGCCATTTTATTTCACTGTGACCACACCCGTTTTCAAAGAAGATTAAGATTAGGTTATTAAAATAGGAAAATTTTTCATACGGATAAATAGGGGTGACGTACGTGTACAAACAAACAAACAAACAGACATACTCTACTCGAACTAGACGAATGTAAAACATTAAGGGGCTCAGCCCACTAGCCACGCTATATTTTAAAGGTTATATGGTATAGAGCTACATTATTGTACATGTACATGAGTAAATACAGTAGTTTGTAATGAAGTTATCATGCTTGGAAATACAAATTTTCTTTATCAGTTTATCACATTCTGCAGCAAAAAAGTTGTGTTGGAAGCCAGAGACAGTAACTGCAGTCATAGGTTATGTCAGTAGTTGTGGAGGCTTTACAAGTTCACAACTGTGGCATATCTGCCTTCTTAATCTTTCTTGCTGTATTTGGAAAGTAGTAGAGACTTCTCTTGCATTCTTGCTGACTCAAGTGAGTGACTTGTAACTTGTAAGGTCAAGAACATGAAGAACAATGATAGCTGGTGCCATTTTATTTCACTGTGACCACACCCATTTTCAAAGAAGATTAAGATTAGGTTATTAAAATAGGAAAATTTTTCATACGGATAAATAGGGGTGACGTACGTGTACAAACAAACAAACAAACAAACAGACATACTCTACTCGAACTAGTGGGCTTCGCCCAATTATTATTAATTTCTAATAATAATTCCATTAAAAATTTAACTATGCACAAACATACCGTGTAGCGGGGGATTTTGGAGGGACTTAAATTTGGTGAATTGCTAAATTTTGGTTGATTGGCAAATTAGTGGCTACGTGCCATTGAGCATGCGTATAATTAGTCTCGCCCC
>NW_003557468.1:0-1265 GCF_000090795.2 Amphimedon queenslandica
TTCTGATGGAGCAATGAATGACACACTCTCAGACACTAAACTACACCCATCAGTACCACCACTGTATAAACTGCCAGTATCAGCCTCACTCCTATAAATAACACAAAAGAGAAAACAACATGAACATGTAAATGTGTACATACATGTTCATGTACATGTATACGGTATAGCAAAATTTTTTTGGATTTAATTTTTGCGAATTTATGCCATCGGCCATCTTGTACCGTAATTGATTTTCGCCAAAGTAATTTTCGCAAATCTTTTAAAAATCATGAAGTCCACCAAATTTACAACCTTCTGACATTTTGCACTATACGGTACATCATACATGTACATGTATATGTATGTGTAAATTGTGTATATTGTTTTTGATTTAAATTGATACATGTACATGTACGTGTGCAAATGTAAATGTGTACATCTACATGTACATGTACACGTAGTAGTCCATTGTCATTGCAGCATGTAAAACTACATGTACATGTACATGTACAATTACCTCTGCATTTTAATGAAGTCCCCAACTGATGCATCATGACAAGTGAAGAGAGCCACGACAAACTCGTGTTGCTTGATCAATGCATAATCCAATGGAGTCTTATTGTCACTGTCTCTTTGACTAGCATCAGCTCCTTTATTGAGCAAATGGTAACAAACATGAACAAGATCCATTGCTACAGCATAATGTAATGGAGTCCTACCCTGAGGGGGAGCAAGAGAGAAGAAAAGAAGTACATGTACATGAAGGGGTAATGAATGGAAGAGAGAGAGGGAGAGGACAAAAAAGAAGAAAATACATTTAAAAAGCAAGGCAGCCATTTTGAAGTGGGGTGAATCCTACTTAGTAACGCTACCACATTATTAATAATATGGTACATGTACATGTACACTGTACATGTTTAGTAAGTTACCATTTTGTCTGTGTCATGAACACTCTCAGGTCTCAGGCTCATTATGTATTCTATACCAGCTTGAAAACCTTCATGAGCTGATACATGCATTACAGTACAACCCTGGGGAGAGAGAGAGAGGGGAGAGAGAGAGACGGAGGGAAGAGGTGTGTGAGAGAGAAGAGAAAAAAGAAAGAATTAAAATAGAGAAACAGAAAAAAGACAAAATACACGTATATGTACATGTACATGTATGTGTACATTAATACTGTATGTACATGTACAGTACATAATAATTTCAAAAGTACGTAATACATGTACAATGTACATGTAGTTCACACACTTTAACATGCTTGAAATAAGTCATGTCAGGTT
>NW_003557469.1:0-1265 GCF_000090795.2 Amphimedon queenslandica
AGAACTGCTGTGAACAATAGTGACTAGTAGTATCAGTAGAGGAACTGGATACGTCATAATGAAATGATAATTGATTCTTGTTAACTGTCAATGTTCACCTATAGCTCTAGTACTGGTTGTAGTGTACACATGTCACACAAGATATTGGACATAGTTTATAGTGCATTAGCTGGTGTGTTTGTTTATCAAGAACATTCTCAGTTACATTTCTACAGTGCCATGCATATGCACATGTTGTCAGGTAAACAGGGTTTACTTCTCCAAACAAAATTCAAGGAATGTATACACATATCTACATGTAATATAGTTACAGTATGCCATGTTCATATACCATGTTATATAAACCATGGTTTCAAGGTGTGTATCAGTAATGTAAGACTTTTCCCTGGAACTGTCTGCCCTTGGCTTTGCCTCAGGCAGACATCTCAGAGCTCAGATCTTACGTTACTGATACACACTTTGAAACCATGGTTTATATATTATGTGTATCTCAGTTTAGTATGACAGCATCTGAAAAATGCATTAATTTTACCAAAATTACTACTAATGGTCTCACTGCCCAGACTACCCTGCCCTATATAGCAGGCCTGGGGTCAATTACTTTCAATTATAATCTATTACTATTACTATTACACCTTGACACTTCATATTACTATTACTATTACTATTACAGGGAAAATGACAAGTAATAGTATTACTATTACTATTACCTCTTGTAGTTTTACAACATAATAAAAAATAATTTAAAACAATACATTGATAGCATTTAATAGAAATTAGTCTTTGAAACACACTGTCAGACAATGAACAGCGATCTGGTTGAAATATTTTACCAGCTATATCAAATAGCAAATCAACTGGGGTTATTGGTATTGCTTATTGTGAAAGATAATCTATAGTGTCCTCCATTTTAATTTAACACTATTACTAAGGCCCTATTACTATTACTATTACTATTACTTCTAAAATTGAAACTGCTATTACTATTACTATTACTATTACATGAAAAATTGTAATAATTACTATTACTATTACTATTACTATTACATATTACCCCAGGCCTGCTATATAGGTAGGATACTGATGTGTCGTACATCATGTTGCAAGGATTGCCACTGAAAGTTTATAAATATACAAGCAGCTGTCAAGGCCCAAGAAGATGAGCACCTTAACAGTGCCAATCAAGATATTGTTGATGGTGTTGGTGATCCCTGTGCAAGATACACTAGCCTCGTCAAGAGTAACCCAATTACATCAAAGTCAGC
>NW_003557470.1:0-1265 GCF_000090795.2 Amphimedon queenslandica
GCACTGTACTAAGTGCTCCATTTACTAATCCCTTTTCAACACCTACATGCAAGGCAACATTACGCTAGCCACCCCAGCCAACTTTAATTTGCCTTTAAACTATCAGTGTTGTTAATATCCTTTTTTAATTCTTTTAACAATTGCTCAACTTGTTTTTCTAAATCATCTTTTTTTTCTACGTACATGTATGTTACCAGTACCATCAATTAAATGTGCGGCTCATATTGTCATGGTTGGACTTGGTAGATTAGCCAGCATTGTTTTATTAAATTCTTTGCACATATCTACTTTTGGAAAGAGACAAACTGGGGCATAACCATCCTGTTGTCTACTTCAAATTTTTTTTCAATGGGCATCGAAAATACTCTTTCAGGAAGTGTAGCGAGCGTCTGATCATCTGGAAAGCCCCATCTCACTTTGTTTAACATTTCTGAAAATTTCTGGTCATATTTTTGTCACAGTATCATGCCATATGATCACTGCACCCATACTACCAAGCCTGTATTTCAGTGTTGGCACTGTTACCTTGTCAAACACTGGTTCACCACAAACTGGTAGCAATTGAAGAATGTCACCAACAAAGAGGACATTGTTACCACGAAACCATTCGTCTGATTCGAATAAGTCATTCGTTCTTATGTGTATATAAGTAAGATTGAGGCTAGAAACCAGGGACACTTCATCACTGATTACAATTTTCAAATCCTACAGCACTGTTTTTGTGACTAGCCTTTGGTATTGACCAGTATGAGGCACGCTGTCCATTGTGTTCTATTGGCAGCTGAAACAATCTATGTGCCATTACAACTCCCACATTGTAAGCTTCTGAACCTGTTGGAGCACAGACTGCACATGTCTGTTTGGTCAGTGTTGACCAGAGGCTTTTCACTTGTGCTTTAACATGCTTCAGTTAGAAATGATTTACCGGTGCCACCTACGTCACTGATGAACATGTGCAAAGGCTTCACACTTTCTAATTGCTCTTTCTCTTGTTTCGATTTCTTTTCGTATTCCGGCTGTCTCAACGGATAAGCTCTACGTGATAAAAAATGCGTTTCTGGTCTACATTTGTAATCGATTCTCTCTCTTGTACAGTCCTTGACCGAGTGTCCATATCTCTCACATCAGTCATTGCATCTTGAATCTGTCCCATCAATTGTGGATAGTACTCTTCCACATCATTTTCCTCTTCTCTGTTTGCTACTCTGGCATCTGGTACATTTTTTAATTTCACTCTACATTTGAGCAACTTTCTGAATTTCTCA
>NW_003557471.1:0-1265 GCF_000090795.2 Amphimedon queenslandica
GATGATGACTACTCTAGAGGGTATGGTGTCAAAGACCCAGCGATCATTAATGACACTAAAGGAGAGAATACACTTGGTATCAACACTGACCTCAGCTCATAATATGTACAAACAATTTGAAGTAATTAATACAATCACACACAATGTAATGTCATGTATATTTAAAGTTGGCATGTAGTGCACCACACATAGCTCTATGTACATGTACATGTAGTTTTTAAAATGGCTATAACTTTAAAATTTGAGCTCGGAATCAGCTCAAACTTTCTACACAGCATAAGGACATCAATATGTATCAGGAAATGTAATAAAAATTGGGGGTGATTTTGGAGCCATTTTTTGGAAAAAAACATGGGCTATAGTACAGGGAAATTTTCAAAAATTGGCCCATTTTTAAAATGGCCATAATTTAAAAATTTGAGCTCGGAATTGGCTCAAACTTTCTACACAGCATAAGTGCATCAATATGTATCAGAAAATGTAATAAAAATTTGGAATGATTTTGGAGCCATTTTTTAGAAAAAACCATGGGCTATTATAGTACAGGGTATTTTTCAAAAATTGGCCGATTTCTTAAAATAGCCATAACTTCAAATGTAATGTGAATATTTCATTAAGTCCTCTTCTTTTTCTATGTATCATTAGCAAGAACAAGAGCCCATTATACAGCAGAGGATACAACAAGCAGTTGATGAAGTGAAGACAAAGTCATCAGAAGACAAACAGAAAGTATTAATGGACGCCAGCAGACAATTGAGGGAAGCACTGAAAGAAGCTAATGCACAATCAAACTCAAAAGAAGTAAAGAAAGAGAGGGAGGGAGGGAGAGGGAGAGAGGAAGGGTTAGAATAGGAATTGTTCAAGTATGTAGTACAGACTAGCCTCTATATAATGGACACTTTAGTGCAAGAAAGTGTCTCTGTTATACAGAGGTGTCCTTTATGTGGAGGTTATTTTATACAGTAAGGAATGTAATTGGTACACTAGGTGCTGTCCGTTAAATGGAGGTATACACTATAGAGAGTGTCCATTAAGAGAGACTATACTGTACATGTACATGTCTTTAAAACTCTCATTAATTTGATTCTCTCTCTCTCTCTTATAGAATTGTTGGAATTGTGGTAGGAAGGCCACAGAGACCTGCAGTGGTTGCAGTAAAGCAAGATACTGTGGTACTTACTGCCAACATAAAGACTGGGACAGACACGTGAAGCATTGCTCAACGACATCATCATCATCATCTAATAATAGTAACGTTACTAATA
>NW_003557472.1:0-1265 GCF_000090795.2 Amphimedon queenslandica
TTAAAGAATGATGTTAAAAGGAACTAATATACTCACATAATAAGAGGGGTCAAATTATGTTGGTCATTTTAGAAATTAGAATAGTTAATAGATTTTGCAAATTAATTTTTTCATATTTGCAGTGTCTATGCTAAGCACACAAGTTTTTAGGATAAGAATTAAACAGTGTTATAAGAGAGAAACTCTTGTTTTTAGAAATGCTTCTATTGTATAAAGTACTGCATGTAATTCTGTCAGCTCCAAACATTGCTTGACACCATCTTTAAAGGTAAGATACAACTCCTTGCTCCCATTATCACTGGATGACTCCAATTCTTCAAATTTCTTGGTCCAATGCTTAGTCTGTAAGAGTCAATATAAAACCATTTAAAAGAGGAGAGTATCATTATTACTGCAGTAGTTGAGTCTTCAATGATAAAACCTTTCTGTAGATCGATTGTTAAATCAACAGCATTTCCTTCCCACTTTGCAGCAAATGTTCTAGCCTAATGATAATATAAGGAAATGATAATCAGGGTTGCTAATAATGACAATGAACAATTTAAATATAAGCCCTGCCACTCCCTTATTGGCAACCCTGCTGATCTTACATAGGAGCAAACATACATTTATTTTCATGACAACATCTTTGATTTCCATGAGCAATTCTCTTTCCCAATAATGAAGTGAGATATCACATTCTATATGCAATGATTATTAGATAGAGATAACAACAAGAACTAAGCACATACCAAATGATAAAATGTGCCTTCCTCCAGTTGATGATTGCAGTGATATTGAGTGAGGACGATATATATGACTATTCGTACCATTCTTCACCAATGGGCCCCAAGTAATGTCACATACACCATAGTGTAGCTCAGGTGACTGCCAGTCTCCAGCGGTCTCCTATATGCAAAAATGTTATTAAATATTATGCAATTACTTTGCTTACTGGAAAGTCACTGTATATCTCCAATTCTTCATTTCTTAAAACAAGTAGCCTTTTCATCCAAACTCTGCATTGTTTTGATGACACCATCAGTTCATTTACCCAGCATACTAGTATCAACTATGGGCATATGAAAAAACATACTTATTATTGTGCATTATTAAAAATATTACGTCTTCTAAGTCAAAGCTCCCCTTTAATTCATCAACCTATTAGAAATGGAAATCAAATAAAATACATTATTGAATGAGATGATTCATTACCTTCTTCTTATTAGCAGATATAATACTTTTACTCAATTCTTTAATAATAACATCAAGACTCTTCTTGCATC
>NW_003557473.1:0-1265 GCF_000090795.2 Amphimedon queenslandica
AGAGAGAGAAAGTGACAGTAACCTGTGTACATGTACATGTATTGATATAAAATGATGCTGAGCTAGTATGATATACATGCAACTGTATAACAATCATATATGTACATTATATTTATGCCACAATTTATGTGCATACATGTACTACATGTACCGTATTTCCTTAAATTTAAAAGCCTGGGCTTCTATTTCCTAAAATGGTATTTGGACCTCAAAAAATTTAAAAAATAAAAGAAAACTTGGGCCCAGAGCAGGATTCGAACCAGTGAGCTCACACATTTGACATCAGGAAGTATCTACAAGGCATCGGAGTGACTTGAGGGCTAGATTTGCATATTTATACTCCAACTGTATTGCTACCCTGGTGTTATTCGCATCCAGCTTTTATTTAAGGATATACATTACATGTACAATGTATGTATGATCATGTACTTACAGTAGAGCCTTTAGCTCCAGCTTGTACCATTAGCTGTAGAGAATTACTGGGAAATGGTTTATGTAAACCAACAGGAATACAAGCACTGGGCATGAGAGAGAGGGAGAGAGAAAGTAATAATAAAAGGAAAGATCAAGAGAGAATGGAAGTATGTACATGTACATGTACAAATCACTATAAAATCAGATGGATTAATTACAAGCACTCTTGCTTCACAAATTCATGTTGTACTTACACGTTAACTTTATTATTGATTTGATCAGTTTTCTTTTTCATGAAGAAATCTAACACTTTAAGACCATCTCTACCAATAGTGTGATGAACATCAGTGTACTTCTCTATCACTAAATCTATTGGAAACAAAAAACAATAAAAATAATAAAAATAGGAGAACAATATGTACCTTTATCTTTAACATTTTTAACAACAAAAGCATCGGCAGCTGCTTCAAGCCCACAATCTCTACCCTCAGCAATAATTTTAAATCTCTCTTTATCTGCCTAGAGGACAAAGCGAGAGAGAAAGAGAAAGAACGATGGGAGAAAAGAAGAAAAAATTCATGCACTAACTACAAATTATGACAGTTCACAACTACTATATACATGTACAATGTACCATTGGTTTCACTAATATGTCTTCCACTCCTAGACTAAACCCGTGATAGAGTTTAAGGAAACCAGTGAAGATCCTACCAAGAGCTGACAACAGATAATTACACATGATACCTCCATACAACTACAGAAAGGAATAATGGTAATAAATTATTTTAATTATCATTAATACCTCATAGCAAGAGTGAACAAAGCCAAACTGAGAAGCACCAAATTGTGAC
>NW_003557474.1:0-1265 GCF_000090795.2 Amphimedon queenslandica
TCCTAGAGATAACTTTAACGTCTTCCTTCACGTCCTCAATCTGCGCATGCGCAGTTGCTCACAGGCACACTGAACATGCGCAATATCTAGAGTACGGAGGTAGTTTACGGACACCTAATGTTTGGGTACGTCCAGAGGAGGTTGTTCATGCATCGTGTGATGATGTCACTTCCTCTACCTACTCTCCCTTCATAAAAATGGAGTATTCTCTCTCTTTTCACTTAAACAGCAGTTATGTCATTAATAATACTTGCAATTGACTCAAAAACATCAGTGCATCCAGATAAAAGACTAATAAACATCATAACTTCTGTTCAGTCAGCTAAAAGCTTGTCCTCTGTCTCAAATGACTAAACCACAGTTTTCTAGAAAATGCAAAGATATTGCACCTTTGAATAAAGTGTAGATCTTATTCTAACTCTTACTCTTTGCTTTAAAGTATATGCAGACTCCTACTTATCTATAAAATGTGATAAGTAAAGAAGGCTGAAACCAGTTACAACTTAAGAATAATTGTACTGCATTATTTTGTTTTTAATTATTGTTTTTCAAATAAAATATTTTGCACTGTGCAGCAAATGACCTTCAGTAAGCAACACGCAGCATAAAAGTGCAAGTAAATTATTGTGCCATACATTGTTGTATTGTTATATTTTATTTTTTAATTTAAATTGCCAGAAAATATTTCTAATATAATTATTTGCTACTACTATGCAGCAAAGGCATGCAAATATGAAGCAGTTCATGAGGCAAGGTCCTTTCACTTGATCCACTCCAAAGGTCAGAGATTTAGCAATACATATGTTGCATAATGATCAATGATTGTTTCAAGTATGTTATCGGTGCAATTCTGACTGTTGTCTGGTATCAGCAGGTAGGCATGCACAATTACTTGTTTTGAAAAATAAAAGTACTAATATTGAATGAGCAACTACAGAGATAATCAGCTAAACATACTTTCTGCATGCTTAAAGAGGGGGTGGGGCTGATGGTTTTTAGATGAAAACTCCAAGGTTTTAGATCACAAGTCCCAAAAATTGCAATGAAGTTCTTGATACAATAATTAGCTAGTGCTACAGCAAGGTTGAAAGTTAAATGCAATGGTCCAGAAAATTTGCTTTTTAAGCCCTGTAAACCAATAAATGGCTACATTATGTCTGAAACAAAGTTTTAGTCAAAAATAGTCAAAATATGAAATTTGGTTGCAAAAACCTTTCACCCTTGCTGTAGCACTAGCTAATTCTTGTATCAAGAACTTCATTGCA
>NW_003557475.1:0-1265 GCF_000090795.2 Amphimedon queenslandica
CACTTCTGTGGTTACTTTCATCATGTGTCTAAGAATAGAATTCTGTTCTATTTTTGGAACAAAATGATTACAAGATCAAAGTAACCACAGAAGTTGCTAGCAACATGTTGCCTAGTGTATGGAGGCCTTTAGAGTTTACAGGGTTGGAAACTTCCGATTGCGGTTTTATTATTCCCATTGATAACTCTATAAACAAATGATAAAGTCCAATAAAAATTTTGATATGATAACCACACCCACATAACCAGAATAATAGTGGTTAATTAGGTAAATTTTTTAAAACAACCTTGTAAGCAGCTACAAAGGCAGGATAGTTGCTGTCTGTCAGAAGAACCTGGATCAAGCCAAAATATGAAGATATGAGGCCAGACTATTAGCATTCAATTTGTTAGAAATATTAATTTATTTGTCATTAAAGTTAAAAAGTAAAATTAGTATTAGTAGCTAAGCACAGTGCTCTTCAATGTACTGCTCACTAATTCTCTCTATCATAAGAAAGCTATGCATACAACATACTGAACAATCCCTAGCAGTAAATTATCAATCTGATGCGTGTATGCTTCCATTGCCGATCCTACTAATATACTTAAGCCCAGCACAGTCCAGGAGTAATGAGAGAGAGGAGGAACAGAGCTACCTAAAAAAGGATAGAGTAGCCTGACACTTTCCTTGCACTACTTTTACTTGTATAAACGACTCCAGCTGCTACTATAAATTGGCATACAACCGACATGAAGGTCCCCTCAAACGTTTTACTTGTCCCAGGCCACTTGTGTCTTCCGACTAGCGTCCCTGAGACAGCTGCAATAGAATCACCCACTCCAAGAGCAAGGACACCAGAATACATGCTTAACTGTGATACTAAGAGACGGGTTTGTCACACTAATATCATGCATATACATGTATGTACCTGAATTAGTTTGGTGTAGAGGATAAAGCCAGATTGGTATTGAGAATCCCAATAGTAGGTAAGTGTGCGTTAGTATCAGGTAACCAGTATCACGCTCGTCGGTGAACGGGATCAACATTTTATTGATAGCGTCACCAAGAGGCCATATACCAAATAACCTTATTAGCTAGAAAAGAAGAGTGAGAGTGTTAATGAAGTGTTATACCATTCATCCTTTACTTCAATGACGATGAAGAACACTGTGACTAGAGATGAGGAGACGGAGAGTAAAAGTGGATCAAACATTAGGCCAGGGACGTACACTGCAACTGCTAGCAAATGGAACCATTTCCTCATCCAGAGAGAGGAAGGACTG
>NW_003557476.1:0-1265 GCF_000090795.2 Amphimedon queenslandica
GAAAATTCAATCCAAAACTTTCAAAAATATTTGCAAAGTACAGAGGTAATGATACTCCATTAATAGAAGACACTGAAGCTACTTATGAACAATTACCTCATGATATTCTTAACGAGATAATATGCAAGTGGAGGAATGATGATATTACTGTACCACGAGGAGTAATTAAAATAAAACTTGGTAATTATTTTGTGTTTGGTAGTTACCCAGCTACAATTTATACTCAGTAGTCATAGTGTGTATTAGTATCTAATAATCAATTAATCAATTGATTAATTATTTGTAACATTCCTCCAAATTAGTTCTGTCCTTTTGTATTTGTCCTTTTTTAGTTCTGTCCTTGGGAATTTTTTCAAAAAATGGCTCCAAAATCACCTCCAATTTTTATTACATTTCCTGATGCATATTGATGTACTTATGCTACATAGAAAGTTTGAGCCGATTCCAGCTTCAATTTTTAAAGTTACGGCCATTTTAATAAAGCGTCAAAATTTTGAAAAATAGCCAAGGCTATAATAGCCTTGGGAATTTTTCAAAAAATGACTCCGAAATCACCCCAAATCTTTATTACATTTTCTGATACATATTGATGTACTTATGCTGTATAGAAAGTTGTCTAACTGAATTTTTATGGCCATTTTAATAAGTAGCAAATTTATTCAAACCTGTGCCATGAAGCATTTCCATGTTTCATTGGTTCCTTTATATGCTGCAATGCAGTCTTGATTAACACCATCTGAGCAATTCTGCATATTAAATACTAAAATGATAAATCAATTTTATTATTTAATGCATGTGAATAAACTATGCTGACCATCACTGTAGAATGTCCTAATATACCATTCTCCATTTACATCAGGAGCATCAATGAAGTATCTATATTGTATTCATTGTTAGTAAAAACACTAAAATAATGTGGTCTGTATTACCCAGCATCTGCAATGGCACGGAATGTAACTGTAGGAGACAGAAGTGACTTGACATAGTTTGTGTGAATATAAGTTGCAAGTCCACCAGCTAAAATTTATAAAACAGAATATCAAATTTTAAAATGTTGTTCGTTATTATATTATATAAACCTGAGCATCCAGTTAGTATAACTTCCTTGGCATTGCTCATTCCTTTATCCATCACTGATTGGAGGATCAATTGAAGTATCTTAAACCCACGGAAGTATATATTAGTACCTTTCACATTAACTGGTTCAGCACTATTAAGATTAAGAATATACATCCTTTCATGAAGCATGCATGAGCTTACACATA
>NW_003557477.1:0-1265 GCF_000090795.2 Amphimedon queenslandica
TTTATACTTTCAAACCAGCAACCCTACAGGGGCTTGTTTGAATTCCTTTTATACTTTCAAACCAGCAACCCTACAGGGGCTTGTTTGAATTCCTTTTATACTTTCAAACCAGCAACCCTACAGGGGCTTGTTTGAATTCATTTCATAGGTTCAAATCCAACAGAGGCTCAACCCTACACTAAATAATTAAAAAATTTTTTTTGTTCTAGTTATTATTGTGCCCACACCTGAATCAATCTGTCAGTAGAATAATGTACCCATAACTTCCTTAAATTTTGAAGCTAGAGGTGCCCCCTGCAGCTGGCTTGGAAGCTTTACAGTTTGTTGATAAAGTAGATCGTCTATGATCACGACTTCAGTGTGCTGACTAGTCTTGACAAGAGCTCAGAGCTGCTCTTTAAATGCAATCAAAGTACTAGCTATTCCTATTAGTAGTCTAGTGTCTGCGTTTTCATGATAATACAAAGCACTAGACTAACAAAGCACGGTTTTCAAACTTTTAGAAAAACGAGCGCCCGCATTTAGATGGGTCGAGAAATCTATGCATAGACCTATAGATCGATGATCTAGAGTAATCTATCAATGATCGGACTCTATGGGGTGCCATTTGAGTCAAAATTGAAGTTATAACTAGCAGATTCAAATAATATCAAAAGATGTGCAACAACTGCAATGAATAAGTTAAGCCTAAATTTGCCTAAAATTCACAAAATTTTGTACATTTAGGTAAATATCCATTGATTTAAGTTAAATGCACGGACATTTAGGTAAAAGTACAGACATTTAGATAAATATCCATTGATTTAAGCTAAATGCATGGACATTTAGGTAAAAGTACAGACATTTAGGTAAATATCCATTGATTTAAGCTAAATGCATGGACATTTAGGTAAAAGTACAGACATTTAGGTAAATATCCATTGATTTAAGCTAAATGCATGGACATTTAGGTAAAAGTACAGACATTTAGATAAATATCCATTGATTTAAGCTAAATGCATGGGCATTTAGGTAAAAGTACAGACATTTAGGTAAATATCCATTGATTTAAGCTAAATGCATGGACATTTAGGTAAAAGTACAGACATTTAGGTAAATATCCATTGATTTAAGCTAAATGCATGGGCATTTAGGTAAAAGTACAGACATTTAGGTAAGTATCCATTGATTTAAGCTAAATGCATGGGCATTTAGGTAAAAGTACAGACATTTAGGTAAATATCCATTGATTTAAGCTAAATGCATGGACATTTAGGTAAAAGTAC
>NW_003557478.1:0-1265 GCF_000090795.2 Amphimedon queenslandica
TGTGGGCCACTGACACAGATTATTACACTAACTGCAATATTAGGTACAACCATATGTGACCATAATTGACAAAAGGGCCCTTATGGCGGATTTTAAAATTGATCTTAATAATGACAAATATCAATCTGTGAGTGCTTTGTTAGACAATCATTGTTTTTAAAAGTTTCATGGTAACTTTTTGCATCCTGTGGAGTAATTTTATGACAAATGGGGCTCATGAAGTTGGATTTCTTAGGCTAGAAAGACAAATTTCACTACCCGCCATAAGTTACCTTTTGTCAGTTATGGTCACATATATTCATATTCACTAACTCCTACTTTTGTTGGCTGGGCTAGATATGGAACACAAACTTTATATGGCATTCCTTGTCATACTAATACACCTGCTTTGTATTTGAAGCATGTTGGTACTAATCATTTCCAAGCAGTTAAGTCTATTAATATTTTTTAAGCATTGATTGTTGATGAAAAGTGGGTATGGTGTATGGGAGGTCCATCATCTTAAAAACATTGGTTGTTTAAATGTGACTTATATTTCACTGCATCTGCAATGTGAGTGATGTGTGAGTGTGTCTGAAAACCATTGGTGCATATCCTCCCAGTATTGCTCAGTACGAGGAGATCTAACTCAATTCAGGAAGTGAGATTAATCTATGTATAACAGTGAATATTGAGTACCGTATATCCTCGAATAAAAGCCGCGGCGTCTATTTCATATTTCCATCTATAGGAGGGAGGCTACTACACGAGGGCGGCCATTGTTTGAGGGCGGCGATTATTAAAATTAATTTAATTGTCATTATTATTATTAATTTTTACCATAAATATTCTTTTTAAACAAAAAAATTAATTTAATCATCATCATCAATCACTACTTCATTTTCTTCTACTCCTCTTCATCTTCCAGTTCCAAGTCTGCAAAAGGGTCACTCTCATCTTCTACCTCCGGCTGTAGGAGTTTAGATGTTTCGTCTTCAATGAATGTCTTTGCATCACGAGCTATTCCTCCTTTTTTAATACAGCTGATCTCATGATCCTCAGACCCATCAACGTTAACTGAGATACCACAGACTGTAAATGACTTCCTCACCATATCTTCATGTACAACACTCCATGCCTTTTTGACCCACTGTACAGCTTGAAGCTTTGATGGAGCACATACATTACCAGCAGCTGTGTATGACTTCTCTCCAGTAGCCAACCACTCATCATAAAGAGCCCTGTAGGCTTCTTTAAAAAGCTTATTCCAGGAGACATCTGCTGGT
>NW_003557479.1:0-1265 GCF_000090795.2 Amphimedon queenslandica
TTATAACACATGTAGCTTAATCATTCTGCAAAGCTATAGATACATGTATGTTAATACTTTTTGATTGTTTTAAGTAAAATTTAAAAGAAATACATGTACATGTAGTTGCATTTTTATTTTAATTTATTTATTTATTAAGAAATTGTTTTTTAATATTTTTAGGTTCGTAATTTGCGCAGTATGAATTTCAGGATCCCATTCAGTATATCCAGTATGTCCAGTCAAGCAAACCAGTTGTATCCACACGCCATGTGCCTCAAAGAAACCATCAGAACATATGAGCTGACATGTCAAAAGGTAAGGGGAGAGAAGAGAGAGGGAGGGAGAAAGAAAAGAAATATACATTTAATTAGTTGTTGGACTTGTTGCATGCATCTTACATGTACATATACATGTATTTTTATTATTTTATTCCATTAATTTTATTTTTATAGATTACTGAGAATGACACAATAAGACCATTAGTTGCCGGTCTCAAGATTGACGTACAGGACTTCATTAAAGAGGTGGGTGTACTTCATGACATCATAACGCATCATCTTTCACCTCCCTTCATTAATAGGGTGTCAACCTGTCTTGGGATTCTTATCGACTCGAAAGTTTTGTACAAAAGTTTTCAGAATGTGTCTTTGGCTTTCAAGAAAAGGTTAGCATATACATATATTATACTGTTGCCGTGTCTCTAATGTTGCCATGGCAATTGTTACTATAGTTACCGTTGTCACGGTTACCTGTTATTTTATAGGTTGACGAGGCCCTCCACCACACAGAGAAGATATACACGCTGATTGGTGGACTGGGATCCTGTGAATACGAAGCTTCTCAGTTTAGTGAAATCCTTGACGAGATACAGAAACTGGTTGATAACCTTAACCTGCGTTCTTATACTAACCTCACCAGTTGGGTCAACTCACTTGATTTTAAAGTATGTGTACATGTTACTAGTACATGTAATTCCGTACATACACATGTACATGTATATCGAATATAAGCTTTACAGTAGCTGTCTTCAACTTTTATGTATTCTTTTTGTCTGTCTGTCTGTCTCCTCTCCTTTTCTTAATTGTCCATATTATTTTCTCTCTCTCCTTTTAAAAGGTTGAGGAGGTCCTAATGAAGCGTCTGTCAGCTGCCATAGCCTCCTGGAAGGATTGTCTTGTTGGTACTGAAGACGAGTCCATTATTGATACTAGCATGGACACCAAACCTCTCAATGCTACTACTAACCAGTTTAAACTTGGAGGAGCACCTGAAGTCGAGGTAAA
>NW_003557480.1:0-1264 GCF_000090795.2 Amphimedon queenslandica
TAATAATAATATTCCTTTCTCACTCTCATAATAATAATAACAATAATAATAATAATAATAATAATAATAATAATAATAATAATAATAATAATAATAAATAATGATAATAATAATCATATTCCTTTCTTACACTCATATTAATAACAACAATAACAATAATAATAATAATAATAATAATAATAATAATAATAATAATAATAAATTTATAAAAATTATAATAATAAGAATAATAATAATATTCCTTTCTCACTCACAAAATAATAATAACAATAATAATAATAATAATAATAATAAAAATAATAATAATAATAATAATAATAATAATAATAATAAATAATGATAATAATAATCATATTCCTGTCTCACACTCATAATAATAACAACAATAACAATAATAATAATAATATTAATAATAATCATAATAATAACAATAATAATAATAATAATAATAATAATAAAATGAACCATGCGATCAAAATGGAGATGGAATGGTGATGCATGTGTGTGGTAAAGATTTCTACTAGAGTAAAGAATAACGGCATATAAAGTACATCAAATTTGGTGTGGTGCCCAATTGGAGTCTTATTGTACAGCAGAAGAAGTCAAGTTGTAATTGAGCTGCTGAGAAAATGTCTTCTTCAGGAAGTCTTCAGAGAACCAGGTGGACTAAGGCCATGAATGTAGCAGCAATGGAATGTTATTACTTATCTAATCCTGTGGATAATAATGGCAGGTCAGTTAGGGGGTACAGAAAAAGGATGTATGAGAGTTGGAAGGTCAGAGGAGGTGATTTAGGAATATCTGAGCAAAGGTTGTGTGATCAAGTGAGAGCTATTTGGAAGAATGGTTGGTTAAGTCTAGTAGAAATTGAAAAGATTAGGAGGAAAGTAACAGAAGATATGGGTGAAGAATCTAGAAATAGTGTGGACATGAGTGTTAGTGTTGAGGAAAGTGGTAGTGTCAGTCTGGAAGAAGAAGGGTTGTTCATTGATGTGGTTGATGGGCCTAGCGAGGTGAAAAGTCTTTGTGAGGAAATAGTGAAGGTACATGATGAGCTGGGAGGCAGGAGTGAAAAGTATAAGTTTGCTTTCAAAACTGTTGATAGGAAAAAGTTGTCCAAGGAAACATCTAGAGTAAATGAGGCATTGACGTATATCAGAACAAATACAATTAGTGAGACGAATAGCCTAGTATATGCAGTTAGTGTCTTTTTTGCAAGAAAGTTGGGTTTAAAAAATCAGCTGGTGCCAAATGGTGATGGTAG
>NW_003557481.1:0-1264 GCF_000090795.2 Amphimedon queenslandica
TCCCTCTTCTCTCTCTCTCTCTCTCCTTTTTTAGGAGATTGACTCTATTAAGGATTATTGGGAGAGAATATTGTCCATTCAGTCACCGTCACTTATACAATGGCTTCAAAAAACCGACTCCCCTCTCTCCTGCTCTCACAGCTGCTCTGTCCTAGCTACAATAGGCAATATTCCAATGGGCCGTCTTTCAGTGGTAATAAGTTATTATCTGTTATTTTTATAGTAATTTCAATTATTCTTAAGGAGACAAAGACACACATACTACCTTTACTTCTAAACCTCAGCAAGGACTCTAACCCATCTATCAAGGTATGTACATGTAGTACATTTTTCACATGTTACTATTTATAGACTACGCGTTACTATTAATAGATTATTATTCCTTCTTCCTAGTCTAGTGCCATTAGGACCCTTGGTATATTCAGCCAGTATTCAAGTCAATGTTTTACTGATACCTTCATACTTGACGCTTGTGTTGGTATCACTAATGGACTTGATTTAAAACAGGTGGTTGCCGTTCGGATACAAGCCAGCTGGTCAGTTGGGAACATGACAGATTCCTTGATTCATGACGAAGGATGGAAAGATAAGGTTCCTTTGCTCTACGAGTCTGTGGTTGTCGCAATAGAAGGCACTGAGGAGGTTTGTATTTGAGAAATTATTAAAATTCATGTTTTTTAGGTGAAAGTAAATGCTTTACTTGCATTGTACAAGTCAGTGCTTGTCGCAATGGAAGACATTGAGAAGGTCGGTATTTGAGAAATTATTAAAATTAATGTTTTTTTAGGTGAAAGTAAATGCTTTTCGTGCTGCTGGTAATCTCCTTCATGTCCTCACTGATGAAAGTATTAATTATTATTATATTAATTATTATTATATTTATTATTATTTATAGTATACATGTATTTAAAGTGTGAACATGGTGTGATAGAAAAGATTTGCTCTAAATTGGCTAAATATATTAATGTTGGTATAATGAAAGGCAGAGTGGAATGCCTGCTATGCTTGCTATAATGCTTTCACTAATCCTTCCTTTCTAAAGAACTGCTCTCAGCCAATGGCTAGTAATCTCCATTAATAGTATATCTTCATTTAAAAGCTTATCTCTTTAGCTAGGAATGATTGAGTCTCTCTGTTCCGCTGTAGTCACTTGCAAGAATTTTAAAGTAATTGCATGATATTTTAGTACTAAATGCATGTACATTGTATTTTGTTCCTGTAGGTGCGTACAAATGCTGCTTTGGCTCTTGGTGGTCCTTTTTCT
>NW_003557482.1:0-1264 GCF_000090795.2 Amphimedon queenslandica
TAGTTATCCATATGCACAGACTACTTATTACAATACTGAACTATATGAAGCCATGTCAGTCTTTCAAGGACAATTTATATTGGCGACTGCTAATATTTGCGAATTTTTCCATTTTTATTATACAATTATACAATTGGTATCAACATAATAATCTTCAGCCAAAATAGAGCTATAGCAAGCTATGATAAGATCAGGTAAGGTAAAAGATGTGATAGGCTCATAAAAAAGCATTACATTTTGAGGTGAGCCTAAACAAGACAGGCCCTAGTCCCATGCATGGGGAGCAATGTCCTTTCTTTAGAATATTACTCAATAGTCAAACCCATAAAACTTTTCCTTAATGTCATTGAGTAATTTTCTTGCATTGCTCAAGGAAAAATTTCCTCTCAAACTACCTTGAATCAAAATTGAATGGCTGGGTAACAATAATTGGCTTACCGTCAACATCATTTTCAAGAGCTATTTTAAGACGCATATAACTACTACTGGCCATGAAAGAATCTTTTCAAAGACTGCAGTAGAAAGATGAACCGAGGTAGTGATTCTTAATAGCAAGAGTAGATTGGCGAATTCGCGATCCGCCCACTCACTAATGAATAATTATAAAAAGGTGAGAGAACAATTAGAGATAAATTATAATAATAACTATTATAAGAAAAGTTTTGAAGCAAAAGAAAACAAAATAGAAGTAAAATAATTCAACTGAGACTGTATTGTGCACATCAGTGATATTATTACTGTTTGGTGGTACGTGAGACCCTCCCATTAATCAGGGACCATCAATCCATCAAGATCCAATGAAATTAAATATTAATTAAACAAACAATGCAGGCATTAATTATAAGAGTGATTTATAAAGTATTTGTGAGTGTCTGGTTTCACGACATTGCTCCATGGACATAATGATATCTTTAGATAAAATCCTACGCTGTTTCGGTCTGTTAGTTCTTGAAGTCGACTAAAGAAACAAGAAACTGTTACTGGTTGCTTACCCTCTCAGGGACACACCATGACACCATATCCATTCCACCCAACCCCTCTCTCAATCTCACCCTCATCTCTCTACCACACTGTCTCTAGGTGTGTGCTAATAATGAAGCACATATGTCACATTCTCTCTCACTCCTCATCACTCTCTCTCCTTACAGGTGAGTTGAATACAGAAGCTATGGATGCATTTCCAGCACTAGGGCTTGCCTAAAAAAAAATTGAGCTGATAATTTTAATAGTGTAGATAATAGATATACACATAGGGGTAGGAACA
>NW_003557483.1:0-1264 GCF_000090795.2 Amphimedon queenslandica
AATTTCATGAAAGTTGATATTGGCGGTAAGTTTTGGTCATTCAATTCAGAGTTCCCCCCCCCCACAAAAAAATTTCTGTTTGAAAGCCTACCATACTGGGGATCTTTCTTGACTTGTATCTGATCCAGGCTAGTCTGGCTGGCCAGACCCTTACCTGGCCAGCCAGACTAAGTGGTACCTAATGATCATAACTATAATCATACTCCATGTGGTGTACAGGTGGTCGCCATTTGTAGTCGAGTGCTCTTTAAGTGCCCAAAATGCTTTGATTTCTCTTCTCCGTTTCTACAACTGCACCCTAGCCTATCATATATATTTAAATACTTGCTTTCTCACGAAAAGTATCATGCAAAAAAAAGCCGCTGTTTGTAGCATTTTAAATAAGAAAGTTATTTCAATCCAAAGTTGACAAAGTCAGTGTCCATGACTTTTGCAGCCTTGCTATATCTGGAAAACAAGCTCCTATGCTTACCTGACTTCTTAGAGGACCAAATCTTGTCTAAATTATGGTACCATCTATATGACTATGACTCTAGTCACTGTATAGTCAGGCGGGCCTGACCTGACTAGGGCATGCATGCCTGACTAGACCTGACTTAGGCTGACTACTATGCCTAATATCCACCTACAAGGTGAATCCAATTATGAATTTTGATGTGACAGATTTCCTTATTTGGAGGAAGATGAGTAGCCCATAAAAGTTGCTTGTAGCTTAAATAGTTTGAGTTCATATGCCATGCAGTTGTACCAGTCAGTCACTATACAGACAGTATATAACTATGTCTCTCCTGTTAGTGGTTGTTCTCTTATTTTTCAGTAGCTCCTGCAGTGTCTCCTCTGGTCAGTATTATGTGTCTGATGACTGCAGTTCAGTTACTCAGTCACCTTGTAATCCTTTATCAGTGTATGCTGGGGATATGTCTCAATACAATAACACCATCTTCTACTTCATTGGAACTACTAACATTGAATATAATGTTAACATGACTTCAGTAAAGAATGTTACTCTACATGGACTGGATCAGTCTCCTAGTATCAATGGATTTCCCATTTCAGTATATTACAGTGATCATGTCACTATTTCTAACTTATCATTTCATTGTTCAGTGACAGTTCATTCATCCAACAATGTTACAATAACTAACTCTGTCTTTGCTTCAAACCCTGATAAAATGTCTTTTACAACCACATATAACGTTTTTGATTTTAAGGTATCATCAATTACCTTTACTGGCTATGAATTCAATATTAATTATAGTCCTCT
>NW_003557484.1:0-1264 GCF_000090795.2 Amphimedon queenslandica
TCAGAGATTGCTAGAATACCACATCCCATACCAAACTGGCCTTACTTTAGAGCTCTTGCCTGCTTTAGAATGGCAGCAATTGCACAAGTAAGAAAGTAATGCAACTGTTTCCTATTACACATATTGGGAAAATTATTGTCATATGTCATTGAACTGTGCAGAATAAAAAATATGGCAGACTTTATTATTGGCAGTCAATTATAATATACTTTTAACTTACTTTTAGGGTGTGTATGCCAGAGGTCTTCACGGCAATGCCAGCAGTAGCTTCACTGATAGATTCAAGCATGTTGTTCGTCCACTTGCAAAAACTGGATGCTCTTTCTTTGAGTATGCAGTGTTATTATCATACTCTATTTTATGATTATATTTAGTCCCAGGTTTGTTGCTAACTATCCATTCCCGTCTTACTTGGAATCTGGCAAATTTTCTCAGAGAGGACGTCAGATATTAGCTCAAGTGAAAGAGTTTATGGATGACTACATTTATCCAGCAGAGAAGGTCAGTCAAGAAATGAAGAGGAGAAATGGCTAATGGAAATTTATCATGTTTGTGTTTTCAGGAGGTTTATGAATATGTTAGTAAGCCAGAGAATACATGGAGCATCCCTCCTATCATTGAGGAATTGAAGGACAAAGCTCGTATGGCTGGTTTATGGAACCTGTTCCTCTCAGGAGTATCAGGGTTGACCCAGTTTGAGTATGCTCCTATGGCCGAAGAGATGGGACGGTGTCCTTTTGCTTCTGAAGTGTTTAATTGCAATGCTCCTGATACTGGGAATATGGAGGTACTGTACTTGTATGGGAATCATGAGCAGAAGGAGAAGTGGTTGCAGCCATTACTGAATGGAAAGATAAGATCCTGCTTCTCAATGTCTGGTAAGTAGAAGGAGAGATAAAGAAGAGGATTTATTGAGTATTATTGTACTTATGTAGAACCAGACGTAGCATCCAGTGATGCTAGTAACATGCAGTGTACTATCACTAGGGTAGGGAATGAATATGAGGTCAATGGAATAAAGTGGTGGTCCAGTGGTATGTATCATTAAAATTATGTCATGTGACATAATCATGAATCATCCATGTGATTATAATTTATTTTAGGTGCCGGGGACCCAAGATGCAAGGTAGCAATTGTAATGGGAGTGACTAATCCTAATGCTGACAGGTTCTTTGATGTATTTCATTAACCTTTAGCTTTAGGTTCACCTACTTTAGACTCAAGAGACATTCCATGATTATTGTTCCCTTGGACACACCCGGAG
>NW_003557485.1:0-1264 GCF_000090795.2 Amphimedon queenslandica
CTTACATGAATTATCTTACAATATTATTGATAAGATGTACAGGCCTGATCTTACTTAAGATCTTACATGACTTATCTTACAATATCACTGATAAGATGTATATGCCTGATCTTACTTAAGATCTTACATGAATTATCTTACGCTTCACATTATTTAAAGTCATACAAGATCTTGAAAGATCTTACATGTTGTGTGATGTCACAGGAAGTAGTTGACAACCCACGATAGCCTTTACAAAAGTATGAGCATATAAAGAAAGCAAACTTTCAACAAAATTAAACTTAATTAAGCTATAATGACATCATTCTTATGCATTTAAGCAATGTAAGTTCTTGCTCAGATCTTACAATTGCAGTCATTTTAATACTATGGGATATGCTTGGAATCCCAAATCTGAACTTAACTATTCCTTCAAGATCTTGACAAGATCTTACAATATCCTTCATGATATTAGTTCATAACAAGTAAGAGTCTTAAAAGATCATACAAGATTTAATTCCAGATCTTGACTGATAATGTAAGATTTAATTCCAAATCTTTACTGAAAATGTAAGATTTCATTCCTGATCTTGCCTGATCATGTAAGATTTAGTTCCTGATCTTGACTGATCATGTAAGATTTCATTCCTGATCTTGCCTGATCATGTAAGATTTCATTCCTGATCTTGCCTAATCATGTAAGATTTAGTTCCTGCTTTTGACTGATCATGTAAGATTTAGTGCCTGATCTTGCCTGATCATGTAAGATTTAGTGCCTGATCTTGCCTGATCATGTAAGATTTAGTGCCTGATCTTGCCTGATCATGTAAGATTTAGTGCCTGATCTTGACTGATAATGTAAGATTAATCGTCAGACCATGCCTGATCATGTAAGACTTATCATAAGATCTTGGCAAGATTTATCATAAGATCTTGGCAAGATTTTGGAACTTCTTGTCTAATGATCTTGCAAGAACAGGCATGATTAAACATGCAAGATCATTTGTAAGGTTTCATAAGATCTTAAGTAAGATCTTACGTAAGATTTTTTTGCTGGGTAGTTTCATAATTTGAAAATAGTACACCATGTTCTTAATATACATGTTTCTTATATGACACAATTAATTCATGCATGTTCCTCATATAGGTGACCCAAAATTTACACATGTCCTCATTCCTATTTTATGACACATTTTGTTAGATTTTAACGGTCCTAAACATGACCCTAAACTGTTTCTAAGTTTAGCTAATGTTCATATGCTCATTATTGTATATGTGAATCTAT
>NW_003557486.1:0-1264 GCF_000090795.2 Amphimedon queenslandica
CAAAATCACACAACAGCAAACCAGCACTGGGTTGCTAAGCAAATTAAACTCATTAATTGGGAAAATGATGAGCTCATTCCTTGTATAGCCACAATAAACTTTTATGTACTCTTGCTGGGAAAGAATATTAAAGATATGATTACTGTTGTTATAAAATTATTATTTCCTTTGATATTGTTTATTTAGCCACCAGTATTATTGACTAGCACTTGTAGCCTTATCATGACTGCCAATTCAGCTCAAAAGCAACTGCTAATGAAGATTAATAATGGCTGAACATGCTTCAACTGTCTAGCTGTACTGCATCATGTGTGGCTTATTGCTTCAGTCTACATAGCTACTGTATTGTCTCATCAGTATCATGAATATCCATACAAACTGCAACATGTTCCAATGGATAAACAAGTATCAACATACCATAAATGACCAATCCAAGTTATGCTACATATCACAACCAGCAGCAACTACTAAAATGATAGAGATTGAGTGACTCAATCTCTATCATTTTAGTAGTTGATTCTATACATAATAATGACCACAGTCACTATGTGATCTGCTTTGGCTTAATTTAACCTCAATGATCTATGCTTGGCTCTCCCTCCCTCTGTCACTGCTTCTTCTACTGAATACAATTGCCAAAATATGTAGACAGTTGAAAGTAACTCAATGGTATTATTCTGATATTAATTTATAAAGTGTAAAGTATGACAAAGATTAGTAGCAGTAAAAGTAAGTGGAGCTATACTGCTCAAGAGAAAAGAAGAGAGAATTCGTGCTTTATGTGCTGCACATAATTGTTGCACTGTAGTGGTGTGGTGGAAAATGCTATTGAAGAAAAACGAATGAAAAATTCCAAATATAACCTCCTTCTATCCTAAGAAGAGGCAGTCATTATCCTTGGGGCAATAGACATCGACATGAGCTCTTGGAAGAGAAGCTTGCAAGCATAGGGTATCTCAATCTGCGATATCTGGGTCTTGTTCTTACAGCCTCTGCACTCAAAGGAGTTGGTCTGAAGGTTAGCAATGGCGATGAGACCACAGAGATTGCAGAGGTGGATCTTGTACGCGTCAGAGACAGTGTAGAGCCTTTCGTGGAGGAACTGAGCAGCTCCGTGAGCTATTTGACAATCACGTTCCATTTCACCAAACCTAAGACCGCCATCCCTAAAAGAGAAGAAATATTATTATTATATTAATCTCTCATATTATTATTGTCATCATTATTATTAATCTCTTATCTCTTACCTTGATCGTCCCTCCAT
>NW_003557487.1:0-1263 GCF_000090795.2 Amphimedon queenslandica
AATAGAGAGGTTTCGCTATACAAAGGTTCTTCTTAATGGCCTTATGACCAGGACAACAACAACTGTACGTTATAGAGGTGTCTGTATCGGGGGTTCGTTTTAGAGCAGTTTGACTATACATGCATTTCATTCGAAAGAGTAGCCACATACATGTATACATGTATGTACATGTATCACTGAAGATGCATATCAGAGAATAAAGACACTACAGGAAAATAGAGAACAAACACAAGCAGTTCCTACCCTATTGATCCATGTCCTCCTGTCTGGTGCATGGTCTTCACTCTCTCTAAATATTCGGTAGGAAAATCATAGGAAAACTGGGGATCTAGAATAAATAAATGATTTTGTAATTAAAGGAATACTAAAGAGAAATTATTTCTGCTTTACCTTTTAAAAAGAATGTGTCATGAGCATCACGGGCAGGGTGCTGCTGAGGCTGGAAAAGAGCATCAAAATTCCAAAAGGAGCTCTCAATGAAATTATTTGTAGGCATTTCACAAAATCTAAAAATAAAATATACCATTCAATCATCTATACATAGTAGCAGAATCAGATCAGAAATTAGTAGCAGTAACGATGTACATGTACATGTACATTGTAGCTGATTCCCAATCACGCCTAATTTTTATTACATTTTCTCATGTACATGTACATTGATGTCCTTATGCTATGTAGAAAGTTTCTGACAAATAATTCTCGAGTTATGAGCACTTTAAAGACAAGCAATTTTTTGTAAGCTATACATGTACAATACACAATATACACTCACTATGCTAATACATGTAACTAATAATACTGTATAGCAGGAAATTTGGAGGAAATTAAATTTGGCAAATTGCTAAATTTGGTGATTAGCCAATTTTAATTTGTCAAATTAGTGGCCACGTGCCATTCAGCATGCATATAATGGCTCAAAATGGCAGATTTTTATTTTGGCAAATGGCTATCAAAAAGTCCAATTTGCCAAATTTAACTCCCTCCAATACGGTATTCGATAAAAAGGCTCACCCCATCTCAAGGAATATTTGTCGTATTTCGGTCCTAACTTTAAGCAATGGATGGAGGTGACCAGTGGCAAGAGGAGCTCCTAGTGCATTGAAATTATAAGACTTGAATTCTTCATTCTTCCATGAACCACTAGAACAAAAGAATCAAAATAACAAAGGAACATTATTTCAATAAGTACATTTAGTAAATTAAGTACATTGTACCCTTACATGTATTGTATAGCAGGTTGTTTTCGAGGATAACAAATTTCTC
>NW_003557488.1:0-1263 GCF_000090795.2 Amphimedon queenslandica
GAGGTGTGGCATGCTAGGAAAATGGCTGCAGAAGGTAAGATTCGTGAAATTTTATACCAACAAAATAAACCCCTATATGGTAATAGCTAACCTCCAGTACTTTCATCATTGATAGTTCTCGTTTTAATTCAATGGTTTCCTATTACAAGTACAATATATCTAACCATCTGGTACATGAATGGCATACCTTCTCTTTACTACTGATAGCATCTCTTAGTTTATATTCAGCTTCTTCAAGTATAATATAAGGAATAACCTAGAAATACATGTATGAAAACTTTAGTGTAAAAAACAATGTCTCAAATAATTATATGATTTTAAAATGTACACTGACATCTGTATGTTGTAAGGAATCTTGATCCTTTTCTTTTAGTTCCTGTACAATGTAGTCAACTATTAATGCACAAATATACATGTACATGTACCTTTTGTCTAACATCTTGTCTCCTCCATAATGTTAAGTTACCAATAGTCAGTTTCTTTAACCCTTGTCCCATTAGTATATGAATATTCTCTATCATCCTCAATACAGTAAACCCAACATCAGAGAAAGGAAAGGAGCAAGTGACAGATATTGAAGTGGTTCGTTTTACATATTCAATCTTCAGTAGTTTACCAGACGCTTTTGCAAGAAGGTCCTCAATATCCTTCAGTACGTGTTCCTCAGGTTCCCAGTCAAGGACAAAAGTAACTGTTTCACATTGAAGATGAGGAATAGAAGCGAATCTTTCTTTCAAACAAAGACTAATGGAGAGTGATTTGCAGAATTCCTTTAACTTTGTTTTATACATCTCAATGTATTCATCTGCCTCAGCAATATTCATTTCCTCCACTATACTATGAAGCAATTCAATATCAGTCAGTGAACACTCATTTTGAATTAGACGTAGGATACCAGAAATATCATTACATTGCTCTGCTTTCAGTCTAAGATCTGCACTGCAACAAGAAATTAGTTCCTTCATTTCTTCTAAAGGAGGAGATATTCGTTTAATGATCTTTCCAACATGGTAAATCATTCTTCCATAAGACATTCTCATCGACTTGAAGTTTCCCTGTAAGCCTTTTGAAACAGGAACTTGTATTTCAGCTACATATAAAAGATATCATTAGTTGAGTATCATGTACATGTACAAGTATGTGTGCATTTACCTTGAGGTGATAAAGGTTGTGAAGATGAATTACTAGCAACTGCTCCATCAGAAGGAGACGTGTCTATAAATGGCACATATTCATTATTCAAAGATGAATAATTAGAACATA
>NW_003557489.1:0-1263 GCF_000090795.2 Amphimedon queenslandica
TGATATTTTTTTACTTTTTGAATGGGTATATCTAAATTTCAAACAATTTTTGACAATTTGCTCACTTATTTTGTGAAAGTACAAAATTCTTACTACCCAATGATGCAAAAAAGATAAAGAAATTCAAAACTTTGTTTGGAACATTTGTCTCCTGAAGGTGAAGTAATTTTAGCCATTTTAATGATGACGGGTGCAGCAGCAAGAGTCAACAAGTCACAAGTGCTTTCCTCTTCTCTTAGGAATAATAAAGTGAAAGAAAGAGTGCTTAACATCTTATATATACAAGCAAATAGTGTCTCTAGACCTTTTTGAAGTAAGACGGCCGTTTGTTGAGAAGAGCCTAGTGTTCTTTCACCACGCTTGCCACTTTAACAAAAGAATATGAGAAAACTACCATAACCAATTGCATTAAGTAGCATTCTAGAAGCCTCAAGTATCTAGTGAAGTCCCATCCATGTACCAGAAAGACGTTAGCAAGCTTTGTAGTGAAGCTAGTAGTGAATCCACCATTGCTGAACCATAGATTGTACGAAGTGGCTACGGAACCGGTACTGGTTTCCATTTTCAAGGTCTTATAGAACCGGCATGATCACGTGGTGCCTAAACCACGCCCATTTTAACGAGCTAATTAAATAGTAATTATTGATTAATCATTATCTGAAATTAACTTCCTTATTTTCTTTCTTTAATTTTGTTTATCTCACAATTATTCATCATTGTTTCTTTGAATTCACTCTTTTTATTGTTATAGTTTATCAAAGTACTTTTTTAATCCAAATATTTTCAACAACACACATCACAGAGTAGGATTAGTGTGGCACTTCCTACAAAACCAATATCTTGTTTTGGGCCTATCTTTTAGACCACAACATTTCAGGTGAGTCCATAACAAGCAATGATCACAGCCAATAGATGGAAAATTCTCCAGATCTTGCTGACAGCAATTACAATAGTAAACATGTGTCTTCTGTTTTTCTTGTACCACGTTTGTTACACACAGCCATGCATCAGTAGTAAAGAATGGTCTAACAAGATGAACGTCGACATTTTCATCCAGGACTCCTTCATGTATTAGCTCGGGCTTTATCTCAACATTATGTTCTTCAATGAGGCTGGGAGGACTACCAAGAGCACGAGTAGCTACGTCTTTATCAACAAACCACTCCAATATGACTAAATTTAAATTAATAATAACTATTATTAAAATTATAGTCGTAGACTCGTATTACCTTTTTGTTTCATACGTGTACTAAGTTTGATAAA
>NW_003557490.1:0-1263 GCF_000090795.2 Amphimedon queenslandica
TTTTTTAAATTTTTTTATTTAATTTTTCCCAATAATTATAGGTTTCAGCGACATATCTTGATGGTTATCGTGCAATAGCAGTTTGTCCTGGGGTTGGTCCTCGATCTGATGAGAAGGCACTGAAGACAGTACAAGCTATTTTTAAAAGGTGAATGAGAGCTAGGGGGAGAGAAGAGTGAGAGAAAATACAAAATAAAAAGAGAGGGAGAGAGAGAGGGAGGGGGGAGGAAGGGAGAGAGAGAGAGAGTGACAAAGAGATGATCCCGATCTTTACAGGTGTTCAAGGCTATTAAAGGAAAGAGGGTATAAAGACTATACAAAGACTCATGTCCATGTGTGTCCCAAAAGTATTTTGTCTTCATGTGTCAATATCCTTATTTTATCTCTTTAGAGTTTTAATCTTACTTTTTATGATCCGAAATCCATTCACTACTAATTTCTCTTTCCCTCTATTTCAGATAATGGGTGGAGGAAAGTCTTTATCAGAAGCTGTCTCTTGGTTTGGAGTGGAGCATCCTGTGAGAGAAGCTGTTGAGATATTTAGTACCGAAATAGCACCAGCTGGCACTGGAATGGGTAAGGAGGAGCCACCCCATACCTTCACAATATCATCTACTAATAGTTTCTAGTGAACACTTAGAAGTTACAGAATATGTACATGTACATATACATGTAGACAGGGACATAGCTGAGAAGGAAATGATGAGAGGGCCCAGAGATAAGTGGCATGGGAAGTGTGCTGAAAATTTGGACACATCCCTTTTTGGCGCTCGTATAGTGCACTAAAATAGCATCTCTGCGTATTTTAAAGCATCAAATTCTTCCATTTTTAACAATGATTAATATAAAGCGAGTGTTTTGTTTTTGCCTACTACTCATTTCTTGTACATTTACTGCTGTGCAATGTATTGTACATGATTACAAGGTGGTTAATTATTATTACAAGATGGTTAATTATTATTACTAGGTGGTAGGTAATAAAACAAACAATGAATGACATTATCAATAAAAATTGATGGGGGGGCCAGGCCCCCCTGTAGGCCCCCCTCAGACACGCCCTTGCATGTAGGGCAGTTACTTCCCTCCCCCCTAGAAATCATGCATATACTAATAATTTTGCTCAATTTAGCAGATTATTATTATTATCATTATAATATTATTACTATTACTATTATGTATGGTTACTATTAATTTATAATTTTTTTTTTATTTTTAGCTCCTGGCCTCACTGCTATAGTGGGAGGAAGACCAAAAGTGTAAGGA
>NW_003557491.1:0-1263 GCF_000090795.2 Amphimedon queenslandica
ACGTCCATTCTTCATTGAAAAGGTACCAATACATGCATGTACATGAATTAATTGCATGTACATGTACATACAACAGTAATAATACAATGTAAATTGATGGATAATGATGCATGTATACGTGTACATTTAAATGCCTAGAAAGTACAGAAGTAAATTAAAGGTAGGTCTAAAATATTAAAATAGTCTTGATGCTGTAATAGAATTTGGTTCAAAAGGTCAAGTGTCCCAAAATTTGTTAAAAATTGAAGGTAAATACGCTGGCCTAATGCTATCATATTGTAGGCCTGCCTTAATAGTTTACTTAGCAACACAGCATGTATGCATACAAACTGGAGGTATAAGTTTATCCATGAGGTTAGATATGATGCCTGTAAATGTGAATGACTGTCAGTAAAGTATAAAGTAGAAAAGAACTAGACATTAATTACAATGTTTACTTAGCAACACTGCAGTTTGCATGTACATGTATGCATTACAACTGGAGGTTAATGAGATTACACATGTATAAGTTTATGCATGAGGTTAAAGGTACAGTACATGTGATTTATCAACCTGCAGACTCATCATAATCTCCTCACAATGTAACTGTCTATACATGATCTTTCCAGTAAGGAAGTTATTTATAAATCTGAAATCAAGCAACCTGACTTGTCAATTACAACTACATCTACATGTATATAGGCATGATAAAACATTTTTCATTTTAGCTATTGTGTTTTTTTATTATTGTAGCCCAGTGATGTTAGGTGTGGTCATTATAATCTCCTCCCCTGGACAGGCTGTATGAGTAGTCTATCAGGTATGGACACATGTACATGTACATTAATTCCAGTACATGTATCTTCTCTGATGTATTATTTCTTTAATGTATTTCCCAATTCCTATTCAATGTATTTATCTCTCTTTCTTTCTCTTGATAAATTTAAAGTGATAATTTTCAATGTTCTACATGTACAATGTACATATTATCTTTTACTAGTTATTATTTCTTAATTCTTCTTCACGTATTAAATGTATCTTTCTCTCCCTCTTTCTATCAATAATTTTTAAGTGTCCATGTTCTTTTAAGTGTCCTATATGTTCTCAGTGTTCTCTCATGAGTATATACATAATGTATTCTGTTATCAGTATTATTGATGTATGTGTCTCATTTATCATTTATTGGAGGTACTCCGACTAACAGTAAACTGATATACCTCCCAACGGTCATTGTAATGGTCTCAAGGATGCCTTACTTTAGACTCTTGAAGGAAGCACTATCTG
>NW_003557492.1:0-1263 GCF_000090795.2 Amphimedon queenslandica
TAAGCAGGAGAACTAATATCCCATAGAAGAAGCTCCATCAAACCAAAAAATGTTGACATTATGCTCTTTTTTAAACAAAAATTAGCATGCTAGGTCAATCACTATGCTCTGTAAAAATTAATGTTAATTTGATGGGCGTGGTCAGTAAAATATCGAAATCCAGTATCGATATCATCGATATTCATCAAAATATCGATAAATATCGTATCGTTTTATTGGGGCGAGCCTGAGCTCGCCCCACTCTAGCTCATAGATATTAGAGTATAAAGGGATTGGAAACTGCGTGGGCGGCCTGTATAAACCAATGGAGGGCGAAGTTATCACTTCCCGCATCCTAGTTTCTCCTTAGCAACGGGAGAGGTCCACTTTTCTCTGTTCATAACTTAGTCCCAGTAGTTGCAAAAAATCAACAATGTCTCTTGTTTTACAACAAAGTAGCAAGCATAGAACAATCAAGCGCTTTGAGTTGCGTGGAACTAGGGTATTCTCAGACTTGTAGTTCATACATCTTCTCCAGAAACTCAAATTTTGTGTTGTAAAAGTGACAAAGTTTCTGTACCTTTTTCTCCGAAACAGTAAATATTTAAGCTAGGAAAGAAACACATGCAACAGGTAGCATATTGCTTTAGTGAACTGGCTAGTAATGGTATTGATATGTTCTTTTGAAATCCTATAAACCTGTCATTCTCTGGCAAAATTTGGCTCTTCTCCTTTTACTTTTGCATTGTAATTATTGAATGCGGAAAATTAGAATCTATACGGTGATAACTACCGCCTACGCAGTTACCAATCCCTTTATACTCTATTATCTAGGGCCTGCCTGAAATGCGGATCCACGCGGATCAAATGCGGATCAGGCTGAAATGCGGATCGACGCGGAACCGCGGATCTGTATCAAAGTACGGATCAACGCGGAAAATGTACGGAGAAATTATTCTCAGCCACGTGATAGCACATGTGTGAACATGGCTTTGCCGAAGAGAGCGTTGACTATAGAAGAAGCTATTGCCAAATTGAAAGACCCTACAGTTCCCTATGTATGTCAACTTCCACACAAACCAAAAGCATATCAATGCTTTTTATTTAAAGCCCAATCATCATCAAATGGAGGTGAGTATTAATGTCACTAGCTACTTCTCAGTACCTATTTGACATATCAATGGTTATTTGTTGGGTATTCTAATGATGTACTGAAAATCCTGAACTATGAAACTAATTAGAATCAGTAAAACTGTGGTTAAATTATATTCATTTAATGTAGCA
>NW_003557493.1:0-1262 GCF_000090795.2 Amphimedon queenslandica
TTTTAATTTTTTATGTTCTTGTTTGTGTTGATTTTTTTGTAATATTTATAATATTTCTTTAGTTGCTATTGTGATACTTGTTGATTTTACACAAACAATAATTTTTTTTATTAATGTTATGACTTTACAGCATTTATGAGAGACTGCAGTCACAGCATTAAATAGATATGCTGAAGGAATATCTACTATACTGATGAAAAGTGAAATTAATACTATAGTCTTGACTTGAATCCTTGTTCAAGAAGCTCCATCTTCCCTAGGTACCTATTCCTGTTCTTCCTGATGTCAAAGTCATAATCATTGCATTATTATAACATTAATTGTTTTTTTTTAATAAAATAATTCATTAAACACTTGATAAAAGAATCATATGTAAGATTAATACCTTCTTTTAGCTGGAAACCTCCACTAAGTAATGCAATTGATTCCAAGTATAGCTAGCCTAGCTAGGTTAGAACATTGATTGCTTTTCCCAGTTCTGAGATCTGAGCATGCGCGACCACGCCCAAATTTTGGAGCACATGCTTCTATAATTAACAAAATGGCGACGGGAGGTAAGTTGGCCTGATACAGCAGTCATAAAGTCACTTTTTCTTATCTTGGAGAATGATTTTAGGGGACATGGATCCGCGCATAGACTGTTGGAGTAGAGTGGTGTAAGAATTATACTTCTAGCATCAGTCAAGATTGAGATACAGCTCGCCAACTGAATTGCCAGGACTTTCTTGATGATGATGAAGATGAAAAAAGGTGGCTGAACAAAACGGCCGGTTCGCCGATTTTTGGCTTTCCTCTTAGACTAGGTTTAGAGCCATGCTATTGGTACCAATGGAGTCCTCTGGTCAAGATGAGGTCCTCTAAAAAGTCTGGTAAGCATAGGAGCTCGTTTTCCCGGTATAGCAAGGCTGCAAAAGTCGTGGCAGCCATTTTGTTTGGGGGTGAATCCTACTTAGTAACGCTACCGCGTTACTAATAGTACAGGGATTTTGGCAAATTTTGCCAAAAATTAAAAGGAGAGAATTCTTCATTTTTATAAATTTTCCTGATACATATACATGTTTTTATGTTGTGTAGAAAGTTTGAGCTGATTCTGATCAAGTTTGGATTTTTTACGAATTTTTGAAGTTGCTCCAAAATCGGGTCAAAATCCCTGTACTATAGTACAGGGATTTTGGCAAATTTTGCCAAAAATTAAAAGGAGAGAATTCTTCATTTTTATAAATTTTCCTGATACATATACATGTTTTTATGTTGTGTAGAAA
>NW_003557494.1:0-1262 GCF_000090795.2 Amphimedon queenslandica
CTTTAGTGTTCGATTAAATCGTTCCACGAGGCCATCGGTCTGTGGATGGTATGGACTGGTCTTGATTGCTTTGACCCCCATGAGATGATATAGCTCTCCCAGCAAGCTTGATGTGAAATTTGAACCTTGATCTGTCAATATTTCTTCAGGAATTCCATATCTAGCAAATAACTCAATCAACACTTCAGCTACTTTCTTTGCAGTAATATTCCTTAAAGGAAATGCCTCTGGGTATCTTGTTGCATAATCATTTATCACTAGAATGAATCGGTTTCCACGACTGGTTCTTGGTAGCGGTCCTACAATATCCATGGCAATCCTCTTAAATGGCTCTCCTATTATGGGTAAAGGTATCATTGGAGCCTTCCTCTTGTGATTTGCATGTAGCTGGCAATCTTTACAAGCTTCACAATAGAGTCTCACATCTTTAAATAAAGTAGGCCAATAGAATCTCCTTAATATCCTTTGGGTTGTCTTGTCTCTACCCAGATGTCCTGAAAATGGTAAATCATGTGCTAACCTGATGACTTTATTCCGATACTGTGCTGGTAGAACAATCTGTTCATATGTGGTACTTGGTGAGTCCTTGGGTCTCCATGTACGACAAATTACTCCTTCCTTCCGAACTATACGTGATGGATCCTCCTTCTTTATCCATGACTGAATCTCGCAATCTTTCTCCTGGTCCATTATCAGTTGTTTAGTCTGGTTGGTACTTTCTATTCTGTTTCTCTTCTGATTTTGTCTTCTCTTCTCTCCTCTAGTCTGATATATCTTCGTCCGAGTTGTAGGTTGAAATAGCTCCTCCTCAAATGGAAACTGTACTCCTAGATCTTCATCTTCCAGTATTGTCTCCTCCAGTTCACTCTCTTCTCTTGTCTCTTGCTCCATGGCTTCACTTTGCTCCTCTGATCTTTCGGGTAATGGCTGATGCTCTTCTGAATGCTGCTCCGTATCAACTTGAATCTGTCTTCTCTGATCTCTTGTCATCACTGCTAATGCTGATTCATCTTCTGACTCTTTAATCTCTCCAATATCAATCTGATGCTCTTTAGCCAGTTGTTTCAGTAGATCTATCTGTTCTGATTTTGGTAATCGCTTTGCCATATGTTTGTGTAGTGGTACATCCCTTCCCAACAGCACATCTTCTGCTAGTCCTTGTACTACTGCTGCTTTCACCTGGTAATCCTCTCCATCAAATGTTATCCGAACTGATGCTAGTGGATACTCCCCATAAGTTCCATTCCCAAAAGTAACTCCAA
>NW_003557495.1:0-1262 GCF_000090795.2 Amphimedon queenslandica
GAAAACACAGGAATAATAATAATAATACAGTATAACCTGCTATTGTGGACACTCTAAAATAAGGACACCTCTATAATGAGGACAGGTAGTATCAGTCCCAATACAATAGTAATGTGTATTAATGAACCTCTGAAATAAGGACAGGTTCATAATCAGGAGCTAGTGTATTATTGGGTACCAAGGTGTCTGGAATAGACAAGCTTGATTGCAATAGTTACTAAAACTTCTCTCTCTGCCTCTCTCTCTCTTACATTATTCCTAGGTATTTCATCAGGATCAGCGTCCTTGCGTGACACTATTTCACAGAGTACTATACCATAGGAATAAGTATCAGCTTTCTCGTTGTATTCCTTCCCATGAAGAACCTCAGGAGCCATCCAATAAGGTGTACCAACCATTGACTGGTTACGTCTCAGTTTTCTAATTAAAAGAACAAATGCAAAATTATTTCAGAGTCGTGAATAATTAGAAGTAACCATGACTTAGTATAAATATCGTTCCCTTACTTTATCAGGTTTGGGTTTTTAGTTGCAAGACCGAAATCGGCAACTACGGCTGTATATCTGTCGCCTTCCTTCCGTAACAAGCAATTATGCGAGTTAAAATCTCTATTAAAAATAATATTATTAATAAATTAATTAACTAGTTATTATAACCACGCCCACCTGTGAAGCATCCCGTTGTCATGGAGATACTCCATTCCCATAGCCATGTCCAGCGAGAGTTGAATTCTTTGCTCGCGAGGAAACGGATTCTTCTCGACGTCTTGTATGAGGGATTTCAATGTACCGCCATTGACAAACTAAAAGGGGGAGAAGTTATGAGCGTGGCTGCCAACAATAATAAATTAATAATACCTCAGTGAGTGGGTGGAGCTGCCCATTATGAATACAGGAGCCAATGTAGCTATAATATTTAATAAATAAGATTCATGAAATAGTGTCATATTAATATTGCTCAATAAAAAAATTAATAAGGTTTAACACGTTTCGGTACTAAAGTGAATAAAATTTGAACTATTTAAGATCCCACACACCCCCTCATAGATTAATCAGATCTCAATAAGTTTATGTAATTTTAATACTTGCTAACAGAAAACAATATGAAACTTGATCAAAGGTCTTGCTATTTAAGAGGATACAGCTCAAATTTCAAAGTATTTAAAAATGAATTTTATTAATACACTAAGCACTAAGCACCTCAAATCAAGAGTAGATAATAGAAGAGAGTGTCCTACTGTGATATACCGCCTGCTTCATCAC
>NW_003557496.1:0-1262 GCF_000090795.2 Amphimedon queenslandica
CATACTTTACCTAATTGTACACGTTCAGTAATACAGTAAAACTCATAAGCTTATACAGTAGTTATACATAAAATTGATCTATAGCCTGCGTATTTACCTCGGTAACTACAGTTGTAATGGATAAGGTTAGCCTCGGACAGGCCAAGATTGAGTATAACAACTCCCCAATGATAGTGAAAGATGTCCCGTCGCCCAAAGACATCAAGAAAGAAGGTCCTTTAATATTTAAGTCCCAGCCAGAGTCAATTTGTTAACAAGAATAAGCCACACATCTTCACTACAATGTAGGATGGGCCATAATTATTAACCACACCTACCAATTAACTCAGACCTCCTCAGCTCGAGCAGCTTTCAGGTTGGCCCATTCATTTATACAATGGGACTGCGCATGCGCAGTAGAATATACCGGGAACACCCAACCACGCCCTCCAATCAACTCAGACAGGACCTCCTCAGCTCGAGCAGCTTTCAGGTTGGTCCATTCATTTATACAAGGGATCTGCGCATGCGCAGTAGACAATACCGGGAACACCCACTAACAATCAGTTCAAACATTGTACAAGTATACTGCACCTTTAAAAAATCATAGAAAATCCAAACTTGATCGGAATCAGCTCAACGTCTCTACACATCATAAGTACATGTATATGCATCAGAAAATGTAATAACATTCAGGAATTTTTCACTTGTCAATTTTATTGAAATTTCCCAAAAATCCCTGTACTATAGTACAGGGACTTTTGCCCAATTTTGGAGCAAATATAAAAAATCATAAAAAATCCAAACTTGATCAGAATCACCTGAACTTCCCTACACTGCATAAGTACATGTATATGCATTGGAAAATGTAATAACATTCAGGAACTTTTCACTTGTCAATTTTATTGAAATTTCCTGAGAATCTCTGTACTATAGTACAGGGAGTTTTCTCCGATTCTGGAGCAACTATAAAAAATCATAAAAAATCCAAACTCAATCAGAATCAGCTGAATTTTTCTACACAGCATAAGAACATCAATATGTAACAGAAAATGTTATAAAAATTTACAGTGATTTTTTGGCCATTTTTGTAAAGATGGTATGTTACTTACACTAAGTTGGCCCATTCCTTTACACAGGAGGTCTGCGCATGCACAGTAGACACCACTCAACCTTCTGCACATGCAAAGAAGTATTGCGCAATCTCCTCAATTCATTTATTAATAATACATTCTTTGAGTAATAACGACACTACTGCCATCATCACACCTAATAGTTAGCTA
>NW_003557497.1:0-1262 GCF_000090795.2 Amphimedon queenslandica
TCTTACTACTAGTGAAACTTCAGAGGTAGAGGTAATTCCAGCTGCAGAAGCACCCAATCATCCATCTGGTGATTATAATTTTCCTAAAAGAAAATTTGGAGGTGCTAACTGTTCTTTTCAAAGCTCATGGACTAAGCAGTTTCCCTGGCTTCACTATAATGAGTCAAATGACAGTGTATTTTGCTGGTATTGTATGAGAGCAGCAGAAACTCAACAGCTTAAGTCATCAAAGTCTGAAGTTTCTTTTATCAGTCGAGGTTACACAAACTGGAAAAATGCTACTGCTAGTTTTAGAAAGCACGAGAGTACTGATTGCCATAAAGAAGCTGTTGAAATTCACCTTCTTCCTCAGCAATGTGTAGATATCTCAGAAATGTTTCAAAAAAGTTTGATTAAAGAAAGACAAAGTAATCGTAAAAATCTGTTTGCAATAATTCGGTCGATTAGATTCCTTGCTCGACAAGGTTTGGCACTTAGAGGTCACAGCAGTAATGAGGGTAACTTTATTCAATTGCTGAAACTTTTAAGTGAAACAGAGCCTGCCTTACAGTCATGGTTAGCAAAGGAACGTGAAAAATACATATCAGGAGAAATTCAAAATGAAATTTTGCGTCTGATGGCCCATAGCATTCTTCGTAGAATATCTCAATCTGTGCATAATAATACTCACTATGCACTTATGGCAGATGAAGTGACTGACTCATCCAATCATGAGCAGTTTGTTATTTGTCTACGGTGGGTTGATAGCATATCATTTGCTGTTAATAAAGATTTGGTTGGTTTTTATCAAGTTGATGACATCACTGCAAGTACACTTTTTTCCTCATTGAAAGATGTTTTACTCCGTTTGAACATTAATATACAAAACTGTCGTGCACAATGTTTTGATGGTGCTAGCAATATGATTGGTGCACGAAGTGGTGTCGCAACTTTAGTCCAAAAGGAGGAGCCTCGTGCTATTTTAGTCCATTGTTATGGCCATTCCTTGCAGCTTGCAGTTTGTGATACTGTTAAGCAAATAAGAATAATGTCTGATGCTCTTGACACAACTAATGAGATATCCAAGCTGCTGAAGTACTCACCCAAACGTGACACTTTTTGAAAAAAACAAGAAAGAGCTTGCTCCTGATACACCGGGGTTTCAAGTTCTGTGTCCAAAACGATGGACGTCCTAGCCAATTCCTTAAAGAGTGTCGTTGACAATTGGTTACCTTTGCTTGAGTTATGGGATGAGTGTCTGACTCAGAAAAATTTGGAGTCAG
>NW_003557498.1:0-1262 GCF_000090795.2 Amphimedon queenslandica
TAATGGAGTTACTAGTTAGATTTAGGGTTCACAAGAGTGCTTTCATTGCCGATATACAGAAGGCATTCCTTATGATTTCTGTTGGGAAGCAGGACAGAAATGTACTAAAATTTTTTGGGTGAAAGATATTTACCAGAACCCACCAAAGATACAAGTACTGAGATTTGCTCGTGTAACCTTTGGAGTAGCTCCAAGTCCTTTTCTACTGAATGCAACAGTTCATCAGCATGTTAAGAAGTTCAGAGAGGCTAACCCAGTTGTTGTTGATAAATTATTACACTCTATCTATGTTGATGTTGTGGCTGGGACTGAGGGTGTAAGAGAATCATGAAAGCTTTATGAGAGTGTTAAGGATATACTTGCTAAGGGGGGATTCAATTTAAGGAAATTTGTTTGTTCAGAGAGTGAAGATGGTCCTTCACCATCTTCAGGAGAATTACATAAAGTATTGGGTATTGTGTGGGATCCTAAGCGCGATGTATTAATTATGGATTTACGATCAATTGCAGCGGAAGCTAATATTCACAACCCAACGAAGCGTCACATTGCGGGCGTCATCAGTAAAGTCTATGATCCAGTTGGAATTGTTTCACCAGTGACAATCAAGCTCAAGATACTTTTACAAGACTTGCATTGCGCGATGATAGACTGGAATCAGGAACTTAGCAGAGAGCTCCTGTACAAGTGGATTGGACTGATCACCGAGATCAAAGAAATGGAACCTGTTCTCATTCCTAGATGCTACTACAAGCAAGTGAGCCAGAAGACTGATGTGCAGTGGAGACTACGTGGTTTCAGCAATGCTTCCACGTGAGCATACGCGGCGGTTGTGTATCTGGAATGCTGTACTAAAGAAGAGATTTGATGTTAGTTTTAGCAAAGATTAGAGTAGCTCCAACTAGTGCGCAGACTATTCCGTGATTAGATCTTCTAGAAACGTCGTTATTATAGCGACTTTGTCACAATATTCACGAGGCATTACAGCATGAGATCGCGTTGTTACCATCTGTGTGTTACACTGACTCTTAAGTTGTTCTGTATTGGATCAAGGGAGAGCATAAAGATTGGAAGGCTTTTGTGGACAACAGAGTTTGGGAAATTAGAGAGCTTGTTCCTACTGCCTGCTGGAAACATTGTTTTGGTAAATACAATCCAGCTGATCTACCATCAAGAGGGATGAGGCCAGCTGAATTGATTAATAATAGGCTGTGGTTTCATGGACCCAGTCAGTTAATTGAGTGTGAGAGAAAGGGATCACCGTG
>NW_003557499.1:0-1261 GCF_000090795.2 Amphimedon queenslandica
ATTGCGGCGCGCTTCGCGCGCCCTCAGCACCCCCCTTCTCCAGTTCCTAGATACGCCCCTGCCCTCAATGCAATTTAGCAATATTTATTCAATGAATATATATCACTTGTAAACTACATAAGAGTAAATATATAATTGTACATAACAAGTAACAATTATTTTATAGGTTAAATCACAAGCATGATAACAATTTACTACATCAGTGCCAACTTGGATCAGTTTAAACTTTTTACACATCATAAGTACATGCATACGTATGGAAGAAATTATTAAAATGGGAAATTCTCTCCTTTTTAATTTTGGTGATATTTGGCCCATGATCCTGTATTATAAAGGGACATTGGCCTAGTTTTTAAACTACTTTAAAAATTCATAATAATCTAATTTTAACACAACATACATGTAAGTATATATACATGTTGTATGGATCACAAAAAAATAAAATTGCTGTATTCTCTCCTTTTTAATTTTGCGAAAACCCTTTTGAAATTTTGCTGTGATTGAATTCCTATTGAGGACCTTATTTTACATACTTGTTTGATGTAGATTATTGTGTAATTGTCAGGATGAGTACATTGTGATTTCTTCAAAAATATTAAATTTGTTGAAAACAGTTTCGTCAAGAAGCTAATGGTTCATACTCTTGCTATTAGTAAAGAAATAAAGAAATCAAAAGATAAACTGTAAAGGCTGATTATACATGTATTGCATCTTAACACATAATGTATTGCATCTTAACATATTTCCCTCTTTCTTCAAGGTTAAAGAATCCCTGTATGGTACATATGTAAATAAAGGGTCTACCACTCAGCAAAGTTCAGGGGATGATGACAATGGCAATAATTGTATATATCAAAGAAACATCCTAATATTTCTTGCCCTCTATTTAGCAATGACTCCTGATTTTGATGATGAGTTTGATGCAAGAAGCTGCAAAAGCTTCCAGAAATAAGAAACAACACTAATAGGATTGCATTATATGTGCATGTATGTAGAATTTTTCACTGAATTATACCTGTACACACACCCATTGTAATGATGCTATGAAGTATTACATATTGATTTTAAAATGTCCTTATTGCCTTTTGTGATGAATATAATATTTTTGATGTTTATTGTTGCTGTTGTTATTCTTTTATTGTTAGCAAGTATCATGATGAAGCAACTGATGATGAGGACAGTGAAGTGATTAGAAGAGAATAAATGGAAGGAACGGAAGAAAATGAAAAGACACAAGGAAGGAGAATAATGAAGAAACATT
>NW_003557500.1:0-1261 GCF_000090795.2 Amphimedon queenslandica
TTGATATTTTGTCAATATAATGGTGATAAAGAATTTTTCAGAACTTGACTTAGAAACATTCAATATTGAGTTTTCACAGGAATATAGAGGTATTTAATTTGATTGATTTTACTGCATATTTATATGAGTAATTAGTACAGTATAAATTAATAGCTTTGGAATTATAAATTCATTTTATTATTTTTATAATAGGAGTAGTTGGTACAAGCGGACAAGCTGCAACAAAAAATAAGGTTTCTAATGATGAAGGTAACTATTGTTGTTTAATGATGGGGAGTTGGGGGAGTTGTAAATTAATTATACTTTTTTAATAATAGGAGTGGTTGGTACAAAAGGACGAGGTGCAGCAAGGAATAAGGTTTCTAATGATGAAGGTAACTATTGTTGTTTAATGATGGGGAGTTGTAAATTTATTGTACTTTTTTATAATAGGAGTAGTTGGTACAAGAGGACGAGGTGTAGCAAAGAATAAGGTTTCTGATGATGAAGGTAACTATTGTTGATTAATGATGGGGAGTTGTAAATTTATTGTGCTTTTTTATAATAGAAGTACATGTTGTTGGTACAAGAGGACGAGGTGCAGCAAGGAATAAGGTTTCTAATGATGAAGGTAACTATTGTTGTTTAATGATGGGGAGTTGTAAATTAATTGTACTTTTTTATAATAGGAGTAGTTGGTACAAGAGGACGAGGTGCAGCAAGGAATAAAGTTTCTAATGATGAAGGTAACTATTGTTGTTTAATGATGGGGAGTTGTAAATTTATTGTACTTTTTTATAATAGGAGTAGTTGGTACAAGAGGACGAGGTGCAGCAAGGAATAAAGTTTCTAATGATGAAGGTAACTATTGTTGTTTAATGATGGGGAGTTGTAAATTAATTGTACTTTTTTATAATAGAAGTACATGTTGTTGGTACAAGAGGACGAGGTGCAGCAAGGAATAAGGTTTCTAATGATGAAGGTAACTATTGTTGTTTAATGATGGGGAGTTGTAAATTAATTGTACTTTTTTATAATAGGAGTAGTTGGTACAAGAGGACGAGGTGCAGCAAGGAATAAAGTTTCTAATGATGAAGGTAACTATTGTTGTTTAATGATGGGGAGTTGTAAATTAATTGTACTTTTTTATAATAGAAGTACATGTTGTTGGTACAAGAGGACGAGGTGCAGCAAGGAATAAGGTTTCTAATGATGAAGGTAACTATTGTTGTTTAATGATGGGGAGTTGTAAATTAATTATACTTTTTTATAATAGGAGTAG
>NW_003557501.1:0-1261 GCF_000090795.2 Amphimedon queenslandica
CTGATGGATATGCTTCATTAACGATACTTGAGCTCGTTGAAGCGGACGCCATTGATTATACTCTAACTGTGGTGGATTCTTCTAATAGGGAAACATCAGTCACTGCTACAGTAGAAGTACAAGGTAGGATAAAATAAGAATTTTGTAAATTTATTTTATTATTATTTTTGCACCTTTGTGATGGTATTTTGATTATGCCTAAACAGCCACAGCTAAACACACACATTTATTTATTTATTTGTGATGTATCGTTTATGATATAACGCTGTCACTATAGTTTGCTTCCTATTTGCATGCCGCCTGTAAAAGAGCTTGTTGAAGTATATGAATGTGCATATGTACATCTTTGCTTCCAAATATTTACTGCATGTAACTAATACGAGAACTAATATTTCCTTCACGTACTCCTAAGTTATTTGTAACTAATACTCTATGTACTAGTACATGCGTTTCATCCAGGTTATAATTATACGTGTAAGCTATACTGTATTGCATTACAATCCTTCTTTCTCTCTCTTGTCTCATTTTCCATCTCGTCTCTAATTAATTCACACTTCTCTCCTATTTCTCCTTCTCTCCTAATCTTATAATTCTCTCTCTCTTTCTCTCTTTCTCTTTTAGTTCCACCTGCCATATTACTTTCTCCAACTAATACCACTGATATAATACTAAGCACTGTACAATTATCATGTTCCTCCAGAGGCTGGCCAGCTCCTAACATCACCTGGCTAAAAGACGGGGCTGAAATCCTTTGCTCTGACGCTATTTCCATATCAACGTTCAGAGGAGAGCGTCAAACAGTCAGTACTCTCGTCATAGGAGAACTAAAACTAGAAAATGCCGGGAGCTACCAGTGTAATGCTAGCAATGAGCTCATTATTGGAAGGAGTGTTTTGTCTGACACTGCTCTCATTACTGTTTTACGTGAGTTACACTATTGTGTGTTCATGTATAGAATGTACATGTACATAATAATGTAGATGGTCTTGTATGAGGGACTATATGTACATAATGTCTTTATTTTGTACTTCCTCCCAATCAATTTGTAGCACTATATGCACAGGTGTACGATAGTAAATACTAATTGTCATCAATTTCCTCTTATTGCTCTCTCTCTCTCTCTCTCTCTCTCTCTCTCTCTCTCTCTCTCTCTCTCTCTCTCTCTCTCTCTCTCTCTCTCTCTCTCTCTCTCTCTCTCTCTCTCTCTCTCTCTCTCTCTCTCTCTCTCTCTCTCTCTCTCTCTCTCTCTCTCTCTCTCCCC
>NW_003557502.1:0-1261 GCF_000090795.2 Amphimedon queenslandica
TATCATGGTATACTACATAAAAGATTTAATTTTTAATTTTATCCAATATATTTTTGTTATTTACAATATTAGTTAGAATCATTCTGTATTCACTGTGGTAAAATTATACAATATTCAAGTAAATCATTGGCTCCAGTAGAGTAAGTATTTAATCTCTAATACAAAATGAATGTGTTTTTATATATTGCTCATTACTAGCAAATTTACTGATTATGAAGCTTCTTATGGATATATACCATTAGCTGAGATTGAACAAAACCCTCCAATTGGTTTTCTTTCAAGTGCTTCATATGCAATCATTAGGTGCATAATGCATTCATGCTTACTATGGTCATCCTGCAATGGAAAAGTATGTAGCAAAAATCAAATGAGTTAGATCTACATTATTTTATTGTAAACAGAGTATTCCACCACTTATGAATGGAAAGTTACCTTTACTAGAGTACAACTCATTTTTTTGGGATCAAATAAGGAAAGATATACAAGAGTTATCAAGCATTACTGGTCATTCTGTAGATGAAGCTGCTTTATTGGTGCATTTAGTGTTAAAGCAAATCAATGAGAAAGGACACTCTCTGCAAATGCAAACAGGTTGATTATCTGCTAATTACTTTCTTATTATTGTAATACACAATAGGCCAAAGTGTCGTTAGTATAGTAAACCTAGATGACCGAAGGAAATGGGAAGAACAGTTTCATCACTGTTACATTGAATGTGTTCTTGAAGTAATATTGATAATTGTGACTATTCATTAGATAATGTGATGCTATTAGGACACAGAGTCTAGCATTCAAAAAATGCTAAAAGAATTAACTGCTAGAGGTAGGTTTGTTTTAGTTTTTTTAAGTTCAGTCTTTGCAGATTACAGTAAATTATTTGGAGCTGTGTACATCACTCCAATGACATCAGAGCCATTTTTATGGAATGTTTATCCTACATTGACTTCACAGCAAATTTGTGGCCAGTTACTGACAATAAAATTGCATGAGAAACATCCTGTTATTTTCACATATCTTTCTGAAGTCAGCTGACAAATATATTATAAGTTTAGTATTGACGTGTACTTTAGTTTCATAGGTTTGAAGCAATGAAGTTTCTGCCTGACATTTTAAAAATGCTTAAAATAACTCAAAAAGCTATTTCACAATTTGGTTTTGATGAAAAGACACAAGGAACTATTGAAAACATGTCTTTTAGTGAATTTATCAATCAAATTGGTAGCTATAATTGTAAGACAATGGAAATACAACTATTTCTTTA
>NW_003557503.1:0-1261 GCF_000090795.2 Amphimedon queenslandica
CAAAGGGTATGTCAACTGAAAGGAAATGGTACCTTTACGAAAAGATAAGATCGTTTTGCAGATACAAATGTAAAGATGTAACCTGCCCACTTCCTGATGCACCTCGACCAACAGGATCATCTCGACAATCAACTCCAGGTGTAGATAATCCACCAGACCTCGCAATGGAGATCGAAGTATCACATTCTCCCAGGCAATCTCTAGAACCACCTGCAACACAAAGAAAATGTGGTAATTGTGGTCAATTTGGTCATAATTGAAGAACTTGTCCATGTAATCAGTAAATGAATAACAGAAATGAGTTTGTGTAATGCACATACTATTGATCCCCTTTCAACAGGAGAGGAACTAGTTTGTCTACAACAAACAGACTATTGATCCCCTGAAACAGGAGTGGAACTAGTTTGAATGCCAAATATTCAAACTATTGATCCCCTAAAGGAGAGGAACTCGTTTGTAACGCTAAGACATACAAACTATGAATCCCCTTTTTTGAAAACAAAGGTGTGGAACTAATATGTGCGTGAGATGTCAACATAAACATAAACACTCATTAAAAACTTACTAACTCAAAAGGGAAGGCTAAGAGAAAGTTAGTCTCTGCTGAGAGAAAGTTAGTCTCAAAGTTATCATGCAGGTGATATGTGTTTATCTATACTGGTGAGATGACTGATAATAAAAATGTGTGGGAGAAGAATACCGAAATAGAAGTCATTGCGTCATTCAGAGCCAATCAAAGAACACGAAGTGTCAACTGTGACCTTTAGGATATAAAATAAGACACCTGAAACTGTAAGTTCAAAGTCAAAAAGTAATGGCTGCCCCAATAGACAATGTCCTCATTGAGGTTGTTTGAGCTTACTGTAAATGTTCTAATTATACATTAATTTTGTAATTTTTTTCTGAATGAGAAGTTCTTGACACACTGTAAATTTTATCATGGCGAATTGTTCCTGGCACTTGTATCTCTGCTTATCTACTTTAATCCAAGTAGCAGCTCGTCCATAATTGGTCCACCGTCCCGGATATCGTTCCTTACACTTTGTTTTGGCTGTTACTTCAAGGCTACTTGCCAGCAATTACTGTTTCTTCGAAAATATGGCCGATGATCAAGACACGACAGGAACCACGCCACCGACTAGGAATTCCTCATCACTTAAGAGGAGAAGAGGGGTAGTACGCAGTTCTATCACACGACTGGGTACGCGCCTGAGAGAACTGGAAGATGCCAAAGATCTTCCTACTACTCCAGCTCATGCTG
>NW_003557504.1:0-1261 GCF_000090795.2 Amphimedon queenslandica
AATTAGCTCAAACTTTCTACACAGCATAAGGACATTAATACATGTACTGTAAATGTATGTATCTAAAAATTTAATAAAAAGTTGGGGTGATTTCGGCATTTTTGGGACCATTTTTTGGAAAAAACCTCGGGCTATTTTTCAAAATGATACAATAATGAGTACTTTAAAGCCACATTCATTAAACCACACCCTAACCGCACGTAGCTTACAAAGTCCAGTGAGGATTGCATTAAAGAGCACAAGAACAGCTCCTCTCAGTGGTGACTTTAGAAATATTGTAGAGAGACTCACAAGCATAATAACGAACACGAGCATCCTGATCATCAAACCAGACCAACACTGGCTAAACTAGTACTGGTAGATTCGTAACACTGAATACAAGACTGAATGGAGAGAGAGAAATAGAGAAAAAGTCAAAATTAAGAACAATATACATGTACATGTACATGTGTATGCCATCATAATTATCTCCTTGAAAATGATCTTCCTTATGTAGTGTTCCTGGTATTTTAGAGGAAGATTTTAGCAAATTTGAGCATTTGAATTTGAATTTTGAGCCATTACATGCTCCACAAATTGGCCAAATTGAAACATGCTAATCATCAAAAGTTTAGGAATTATGTTACATGTACATGTATGAGAAGTGTGACAATGGTTGTCATAGTGACCATGTACCCTCCCCAGTGCTATTGCTGTGGCAGCCAGTCCCACTAAACCTCCTTTCCTTGAGTTTGGGTTGGAGGATAAAGTGTAGTCATCTTTAAGATATGATATGATGTCCCTCATGTGACTGAACTCTTTATTGGTCACATGATCCTTTATTAACCTGTAATGAATGAAATAGACCAATACTACTGGTAAATTGGACCAAAGTCCCTCTACTCTAGTACAGGGTCATGGGCCAAATTTCGTAAAAATGAAAAGTAGAGGATTCTTCATTTTTAGCAATTTTTCTGACACATAAACATACATGTACATGTCCTTATGTTGCATAAAAAGTTTGAGCTGATTCTGATCAAAATTAGATTTTTCATAAATTTTTAAAGTTGCTCCAAAATGTTAATATTACGCTGTGGCTACTGTTCCGGTAACCAGACACAGTTTTCAATGCTAGAGGTCCGGCAGTCCATTTTTCTCCGTAAAATAGCTTGTGCGCATGTGCAATAGAGCAAAATGGAACTTAGTCTCTTTATCAAGAAACACTAAACCCAAATCCCAAAACCCTACAATCCCAAGGCTAAGATGTACAAGAGGGTACTCT
>NW_003557505.1:0-1261 GCF_000090795.2 Amphimedon queenslandica
ATTACCTATGGCAAGAAAGCCTTAGCATCAAAGGAAGATAAAGGCCGCAACATCTGGCCATTTTTTTGAGCACTACAAAGTACTACAGAGCAGCGTTTATGGAAAGTATGGAGGCCAGACTACATCATATAGTCTTTCTGCAGCATAGTTTTCTTACTATGCTTTATTTTGGCACCTTTGGCTTTGATCAGCCTGTGATGTGGAGGAACTTCTTGCTGTCAGTAATAATACACCGTGGGTGGTTCAGTACTGTAAATGATTTATTGAAAAAGCTTTAGCATCTAGGGGATTTATTGTGACTTGTCATTCTTTAGTTTCAGGATCAAACTATTGGACAACTTATGGGTGTGGCTGGATATTGTGGATTATTCCTAGAAACTTGTAGAGATGTTGAAACCTTTAAGAAATACAATACTGGAGGTGGGTGTGGTTGGTTACCATGACAATGCCTCTCATTACATTATACATGTACATGCACATGTGTTTGTACATGTAGGTATTATTCTAGAGATATCGGTGGTTGATCTGACAACTGCTGCAGTAGGACCAGCTAAACCAATGAGAGGTGAAGAAGGTTGGACTGTTGGAGAATTAAAGCAATATATAGGAGAAGTAAGAGGAAGGATTTTTATGTCATTCACCTTCTTTTACACTCAATAGTTATTTAATCTCAATTCATCATGTATGAGGTTACTAGTACTTGATGAAACTCGCTCAGTCATACATTTAGAAGATGTTAAAAGTTCTTTAAAGGAAGTGCTCTTTAAAGGAGATGTATTCAGTTCACACAAACTGCACAGAGAGCAACTTGTAGTACCTACAGTAAGTGCTAATTGGCATTTATTGAGTGCTAGTTATTATTTGTGTGAGCCCAACTCTGTTTGTATGCCACCTCTGTTTATGCATAATGCAGTTCATTTGTACTGTAAATTTATTTTTAATCCATGGGAGTGTCTACAGGGGAATGCAACAGTAACTATTAATCATGCATTACATTGGAACAAGTCAGGATAAGCCTGGCTATGTTGATCGTAACAATAATAATGTACATGAGCTAGGTTACTTTTTACCATATGTTTTCCTCCTCCTTGCTGTCTTTGCACACACACACACACACACACACACATACACATGCTTTCTCCTTTCTTCTTAGATATATGTATCATCGGATTCTATAGATTATCAAAAAGAATACAAAGATAGTTTGATGTACAGATATGTTGATTTATACTTCAACTCAATACTATTGGACATTACACTA
>NW_003557506.1:0-1261 GCF_000090795.2 Amphimedon queenslandica
AAAACAATACGGTATTGACAACTAGCATTTCCTGCCGGGAACGGTGGTTTCCAATCCCTTTATACTCTAAAGGCCACTATACACCAGGCAATTCTATTGCAGGCAATCTGTGGTTACTTTGATGTTGTAAGCAATGTGTTGCCTAGAATAGAACATGTTTCTATTCTAGGCAACAGTGTTGCCTGAAGATCAAAGTAACCACAGATTGCCTGCAATAGCATTGCCTGGTGTATAGGGGCCTTAATATCTATGGCCTATGGCTTCGCGCCCTCAGCACCCTCCTCCCCAATTCCTGGATACGCCCCTGCTGTCATGGAATAATTTGTCCTCAATCTCGTGATCATCGTCTCTTTGTCTTTGGTCCTAAAATATCAAAGAAACGAAAATAGAGCTACAGCATTTGTCTGTTGAACACTTGAGCTCTATCAGCAGATAAAAATTAATTGTAAATGGCCGATTGTTCCGGGCAACAAGTTGTTACAGAAGTTGCGGCAAAATGGCCTGGCGTGAAAGGTCTTCCAGAAAGAGCTAATAAAGCTTTAACCGCTTTGCTGGAAAAAGCTTTCGTAAAGCAGAATGAGTTGAGGATACTCACGACAGGGAAAGCAGGAGAAGGCAAGTCTACTCTTGTAAACGGAATACTGGGAGCAGAAGTTGCTCCAGTGGGATCTCATTCTACTATTTGTACAAGATCTGTTGCAGGATACACAAAACACGTTCAGGATGTACCTGTCACCGTATTTGATTCTCCTGGCCTGCAAGACACCACAGAAAATGAAGACCTATACTTAGAAGAAATGAAAGAGAAATGTCAGAGGCTTAGCTTAATCCTTTACTGTACCAAAATGACCAACATACGTTTGAAAGATGAAGATAAAAATGCAATGAAAAAGCTAACCGAGTCATTTGGAGAGGAATTCTGGAAATTTGCTCTCCTTGTTCTTACTTTCGCTAATACAGAAGATGTTACAAGAAAAGATGACAGGGATGAAGACGCCGGAAAGCCTGAGCCTCATTTTGATGATGATGAAGGCTGGAAAGAGCTTGGAGAAAGAAGATTTAAAGGTCGAGTAAATAAATGGCAACAAGACTTTCATCAATTTCTTATTGAAAAGGTTGGAGTAAGTGCTGAGATAGCATATGAAATTCCTGTCATACCAGTTGGAGATAACAAGATATCAAGAAATAATAGGGAGCCACTTCGTCTTCCTGATCGTGATAATTGGTTTGTTGAGTTCTGGAAGGCTTGCTGCTTACGAGT
>NW_003557507.1:0-1261 GCF_000090795.2 Amphimedon queenslandica
CCGAAGAATCATGGCTGCCACAACTTTTGCAGCCTTGCTATACTGGGAAAACAAGCTCCTATGCTTACCAGATTTCTTAGAGGACCTCATCTTGACCAGAGGACTCCATAGGTACCACTAGCGTGGCTCTACACCTTGTCTAAGAGGAAAGTCAAAAATCGGCAAAACGGCCGTTTTGTTCAGTCGTCTTCATCATCATCATCATCATCATCATCATCATCATCATCATCATCATCATCATCATCATCATCATCATCATCATCATCATCTCCTGTCAATCCAGTTGTCGGTGTGTATCTCAATATTGGCTGGTGCTAGAAGGCTAATTCTTACACCATTCTACTCCAATAGTCTATGCGCAGGTCCATGTCCCATCACCTCATTCTCCAAGAAAGGAAGAAGTGACACTATGACTGTAGCATCAGTCAAAACTTACCTCATTCCGCCATTTTGTTATTAAAAGAAACATGTGCTCCAAAATTTGGGTGTGGTCGCGCATGCTCAGATCTCAGAACTGGGAAAAGCAAGCAATTTTTTTATCTAGCTCGTATCTAGCTATGCTTGGATCAACTGTAATACTTAGTGGAGGTTCCAGGCTTCTAGTTCTAGCTAAGAGAAGTTATTTAATCTTAGATATCATTGTTTTATTTAAATAAGTAATTAATAAATTGTATTTTTTAAAGATTACAAACAATAATGTTATTAAAACAATGTTCATGAACTTGACAACAGGAACAACACAGGATAGGATTGCAAGGAAGATGGATACTCTCACTGCTTCTTGAACAAGGGACTCATGTCAAGACTACTATTTAATTTAATTATAATTTTACAAGATGCATAAAGTAAGTACTAACATAGTACAGAGAGAGCAGAGGAAGCATCCTGAAGGACTACCAGCAAGAGCTGCTGGCACCCAGAAAATCAGAAAAGAAAGGAAAGGGAAAAATAAATGAATGAATAGATTTTAAAATATGCATATAAATAAAGATCATAATATGCATAAATAAATAAATAATCAAGGAGAATTAACAATGATGGCAAATAAAATCAGAAATTGGAAATGATAGGCTCAAAGTGGAATTAGATGGGTAGCACAGCCAATAGATATAATTGTGGCAGCTTTCACAACTGAAACATTGATCAGTATAGAATTAACTATTCACCAGAATGGCAATGGATACTATCTGAAGAAATATTATTACAAATATTATAAAAAAATCAACACAAACAAGAACATAAAAAATTAAAAAAAAACAAG
>NW_003557508.1:0-1261 GCF_000090795.2 Amphimedon queenslandica
ATATTGTGATAAATATAACTTAGCCTTTCAGCAATTATTGATTGAATAAATTACTGTCATCACAATTAAAACATCTAAATTATGGATTAGTGATTTTGCTATTGCATTCTTTAATGTTTGTGATTCAGTACCATAATACAAAATTAAAAATTAATCTATGTACTTCTTAGGATTGTCATTGGACTGGCCACGCTTGTGTAGGCTGGAACTAAGCAGTTGGGTTGTCATTCTTTCATTAAATTTTGTCATGTTAAAGGAATCAATACTCCTTCATAAAATTCTGCAAAGTAGGGTTGAAATTTTTTATGAATAATAATTTTTTTATTCATTACAGTTTATTATTAATAATTGAACTAATTATTATTATTATGATTGAACTCAACCCTCTTGTTTCTTTCATTTTTATTTAATAATTTTTTATTTACTTGTTATAATTAACAATAAACTAGAACGTAAGGTTATAAAAATAGAAAATAAAACGTAATGGTTTAGATAAAATGTGAAGTCTAAAATCTAAGGTTAAAATAAAACATGAGGTTGAAATAAAATGTAAGGTCATAAAAAATAAGGCTAATCATAGCAAAAATAATTAAAACTTCAGGTCAAAATAAAACGTAAGGTTGAATAAAACATAAGGTTCAACAAAACCTAAGGTTAAATAAAACGTAAGGTTGAATATGAACAAAGCCTAAGGTTAAATAAAACGCAAGGTTGAATAAAACGTAAGGTTAAAAGTGTGAACGTAATGTTTTGTGTTGTTAAGCTTGGCTATTAATTTTGACACAAACGGCTTGCCATAGGATCGAGCCATCTTAGCTACATGCCGCCATTTTGTTAATTAAAGAATCTTGCCATGTGCTCCAAAATTTGGGTGTGGTCGCGCATGCTCAGATCTGCAGTAGTCTCGCGTAGCCAGACCACACCCTCCATGCCTACGGGTGGGTCTGGCAAATTGACCATACTCCGCTCGTTCTGGCTCACCCAAAAATGGGTGAACCAAATTTTTTTGCTCTACTTCACCCAGAAACGGGTGAATTGATACAGTAACTCTTGACTCTTCTCTTCTACTACCTTCTTCTTAAGTGACAAAAAGCTAGAGGAACAGCTGTGACAAATTATACATCTTCTCCCTCTCACGGCCCGCTTGATCTATGCCAATTAAAGGCCGGGCTACCAAAGCTCTCTTCCGAAAGATCACCGTATCTATCAAGTAAAAGAAGCCTTTTGCCTTTTAGGTCCTGCTCTTGAGCTCCCTGCCAGA
>NW_003557509.1:0-1261 GCF_000090795.2 Amphimedon queenslandica
CCCACATTAAGGCACACTACAACAAGTAGTGGGCCTCTCTAGGGACGGAGATTCGATGGGAGCTCTCCAAGAGCTGCCGTCCTGGTCCAGCCAATCTCACTCCATATCAGGTAAGCCCTAAAGTGGATTAACGTACGTCTCCAGTCACGCCTATTCTGGTCACACCCCATGTGTGCACAATATCTATTTAAAAAGCAATGATCTAATGCGGTAGCATTCTAATGAAATATTTTAATCTTACCTCGGGTCCACCTGCCTACCGTAGTCCACCGTCCTCTGTACCGATTGCCTAAACAATGAGACGGTGGCCACACTGCCCTGAGGAAGTGTGGCCAATGTATGGGCCCCACTTCAGCCCCACCCCCCAGAATAACCGGGCCTTTCATGCGTTCCGGTCCACCATGCCGGGGGGTTCTCCGCCCACGCAATGACATTCTGTGGGCGGACTAAACCCCCTGGCCTCCCGCCCCCTCATTGTGGTTGCACGAGGTGTGCCTCGAGGGGGAATCCGGAAACCCTCAAGGTGGTCCCACCCATATTTGGGGTGGGGCCAACCATCGGAGGGGATGACCCACAGATTATTATCTAGGGGGCAGAGCTTCCGTGGTGCCCATACTATCACACTGGGAAGGGACCCAGTGGAAAACCTAAACCTACTAGATGTTGGGTGGGTGGTGGAAGAACAATCGGAGGTGCTTCTTCCATGCTTGAGATCCTAAGTGAATGCTGGATGATGCTGGTCACCCACGCATGCGCACAACTGAACTGCGTGGGCGTACAAGTGGGTTGCTACCTTTGCATACTACCCACGCCATGCATTGGGTGCGTGGGCGGTCAATCCAAGCGAGGATGGCCCCTGCTGATTAACTCCATTTAAACCATTGCTCTAAATGACAATTAATCTTACCTCGGGTCCACCTGCCTACCGTAGTCCACCGTCCTCTGTACCGATTGCCTAAACAATGAGACGGTGGCCACACTGCCCTGAGGAAGTGTGGCCAATGTATGGGCCCCACTTCAGCCCCGCCCCCCAGAATAACCGGGCCTTTCATGCGTTCCGGTCCACCATGCCGGGGGGTTCTCCGCCCACGCAATGACATTCTGTGGGCGGACTAAACCCCCTGGCCTCCCGCCCCCTCATTGTGGTTGCACGAGGTGTGCCTCGAGGGGGAATCCGGAAACCCTCAAGGTGGTCCCACCCATATTTGGGGTGGGGCCAACCATCGGAGGGGATGACCCACAGATTATATCTAGGGGCAGA
>NW_003557510.1:0-1260 GCF_000090795.2 Amphimedon queenslandica
TAGGGATGGAAAAACATTAGTCTTTACTTTGGTGGCTTTTTCGTTTCAGTCTGTGGCGTGATAATGGTTGCTCTCTCCAATAACAAGGTTAAATGTTAATGATGCATAAATTTGACTGAGTGACTGATAAAAATTGATGAGGAGGCTAACAAAAATATAGTAATAACTGCTGATTGTGTAACCTTATTATTATTTATTATTATTATTACTGTTGCTATTGTTATCATTTTGAACTTATAATAAATTCTTTTTACAATAATTTTTTCTTAATAATGTAAGTGTTTCAAGTTCAAAAAAACTGTAGCAGAAAAATTACAAAAAATTCTATTATGTAGATTTTTAGTTTAAGAATATAAAAATGAAGAATGAGGTTAGTAGTCTAGCTATGTAAATACTAATAATGACAGAATAAAGTTCATACAGTAAAAACATAAAATTATTATACTAATAATAAACAACTCTAATTGTGACAATAATAATAATAATAATAATAATAATAATAATGATAAATTTTTAACATCAATGCATAGTAACACATTCAATATAAAGCTATGGCATGAAAAAGAAATCTCATTTCAATAAAAAGTGGAGCAGAAACAAGTACACAAACTATTAATGCTCATAAACAATACAACATAATATACAATACAACAATGAATGATTTATAATAACAAAAATAAGAATAATAAACCAGAGGAAATCATCATAATGCTGCATATTGTATAACAACTACCAATAGAAATAATAAATAAATACTGAGCATTACTTTACTGTAAAAAAACATCATCAAAAATAGAAAAAATTGCCCCGCTGCAAAAATGAAAAAAATTATCTAACAAGAAGTCTCCATTATTCTTGAAGGTATTAAAGTTAACGAGAGAGAGATTTGATGCCATAGTGTTAATATAATGAAGAAAGGAAACGATCGAATGTGTTTGTGTAGAAGTGAAGGTGTAGTAGAGAATGAGTGTGATGTGGTGAATTGGTAATACGTACAAAAGAATTTAAACGATTCCAAGGAAAACGAACAAGACAAACGAAATGAACAAAGTACGAAATAAGAAACTAACCCAATTGCATGGTATTATAGCTTATTAAGAAGGTATAAAGGAAGGACGAGGTTTAGTAGCTATTGGTGCCAACTGTCTTCTTTCTGCCTCTTCGACAAATTCACGAACTAATTTTGATAATTCGATTCTAGCCTCAAGAAATTTAACAATAGACTCAGCCTTGACTGACCTAGCACAATCAACATCTCCT
>NW_003557511.1:0-1260 GCF_000090795.2 Amphimedon queenslandica
ATAGGCATTATGGATTTCCTTCTTTTCTGTAGGCGGGTGGTGGTGAGGGGGGCCAGCTAAGCAGTGGCACATTTTCGCGATGGTGCTGGCCATCACACTGTTTATCAGTGTGCAAGACCACTGCAACTGATGATTAATTTTTTATTATTTTATTTTATTATTTTTAATAATCACTTGTTTCTAATAATTGAATGAAAATATTCAAAAAATTACCAAAGTGATGGTAAAGTAATGATGCTCACTCAATTTTAAGCTATGCATAGTCTTATGACTCGCGAAGGCTCGCCCCTTTAATGTTCTACATTGTTCTAGTTTATAGATAATGTGTGTATTTATTTACAGATGAGTCTCATGCTCCTGTTATACTGAAAGCTATCAATAGCATAGTCAATGAATGGGAGACTTTAGGACTATATCTTGGAATTCAAAATAAAGATTTAAAAACAATTCATTTTAATTCCTTACATCAAATAGATATATGCCGTAAAGACATGATAGTTCACTGGTTAAAGACTGGTACTGCTACAAGGGAAAAGCTGATAAAAGCACTTGAGGATTTGGAAAGAAATGATGTTGCTGCTGAACTAAAGTGTCTACCTAAATAATAACAATTTTTAGTATAATTATTATGAATATAATACAAGTCATATCTTATTTTTCTGTTTAATTCTTGTACATTATATACTCCTCTTGATCTGTTTAATTATCAACACTATTATTTTTACGAAGTGGCTACGGAACCGGTACCGGTTTCCATTTTCAAGGTCTTATAGAACCGGCATGATCACGTGGTGCCTAAACCACGCCCATTTTAACGAGCTAATTAAATAGTAATTATTGATTAATCATTATCTGAAATTAACTTCCTTATTTTCTTTCTTTAATTTTGTTTATCTCACAATTATTCATCATTGTTTCTTTGAATTCACTCTTTTTATTGTTATAGTTTATCAAAGTACTTTTTTAATCCAAATATTTTCAACAACACACATCACAGAGTAGGATTAGTGTGGCACTTCCTACAAAACCAATATCTTGTTTTGGGCCTATCTTTTAGACCACAACATTTCAGGTGAGTCCATAACAAGCAATGATCACAGCCAATAGATGGAAAATTCTCCAGATCTTGATGACAGCAATTACAATAGTAAACATGTGTCTTCTGTTTTTCTTGTACCACGTTTGTTACACACAGCCATGCATCAGTAGTAAAGAATGGTCTAACAAGATGAACGTCGACATTTTCATCCAGGACTCCTT
>NW_003557512.1:0-1260 GCF_000090795.2 Amphimedon queenslandica
ATAATTGTGTATTATAAACACTAATCATCATAGGATGATATCAGAGAAGACTATTGTGTTACAAAATGGAGAGAATAAAGGAAAGAGAAAGAGCCTGGAATGAGGGGGAGAGAGAGGGAGGGAGGGAGGGAGGGAAAAGATTAAAAGAAGTCTAATGAACATAATAGGTAGAAGAAATCAGAGATAATAGCAAGAAAGTATGTACATGTACATGTACATGCCAATATTATTGTACCAATTACCAGTAACATACAACGTACATGTACACATGTAACTGAGTAAAAGATTTGAGAAGTGACAGAGCGTAAAACTGACCGTCTGCCCTTGGGTGACAATGCAAAAACCGCCACAAAAATATGTCTAGAAATATAACCAATTAAAATGCTAACCATACTGTCACCAATCGAATAAAGGATCTCATCTACACAGAAATCATAGAAAAAGGCACACAAGCGAATATAGCAACTAATGGTAGAATGAACATGAAAGAGACTCCAATTATCGAGAGAGACTTTAAAGGAAATGCCAGAGGAGACAAAAACAAGCTGAATACATGTACACATGTGCTAATTGACACATTTTTATTTTATTAATTTTTATAAGGAAGACAGCATTGATGGGGTAAGAATATTACAACAAGTCCAAAGTACACAAACAATGTTCTCCAGTGCATAGTTCTTCCTTATTTAGTCATTCGGTGAGGCGGTATGCTAGCAAAGGAGGGATAAGGAGATGAGACAGCTGTAACTCCATAATTATCATAAAAACACGTACACACGGTCTCAGGACAAACAGAATGAAAACAACAACGAGAGAGAGGGAGAGAGAAAGAGAGAGAGGGGGGAGAGAGGGAGAGAGAAAGAGAGAGAGAAAGAGAGAGAGAAAGAGAGAGAGAGGGAGGGAGAGAGAGAGGGGGGGAGGGAGGGAGAGAGAGGAAGAATGCTAAAACCTCTTAGGGACATTGCTAGCCATTAACAGTCTTGCGTGTAGTAATTATCCCGAAATGAATAACCAATTAAAAACAGCTGCATTAGACAAGGATATTACACACGCAATTAATTAATACATTAATGTACATGTACATATACTTGTACATGTAATATAGTATAATAATAATAATAATAACGAGTAGTACATGTAGATATTAATTATATATAATAATAATAATAACAGAATTTAAACATGTACATGTACATGTATGTACGTGTGCACGTGAAAAATGGAGTACATGTACTTGTGCTATAAAATGACATTATTCTT
>NW_003557513.1:0-1260 GCF_000090795.2 Amphimedon queenslandica
CTTTGCCTACATACCTAGACTGCAACAGGTAGGGAGCATCCATCTTTAAGGACTCCTCCATCCTTTCCTCTCCTCTAGGAACTCAGCATTCAGCCTGGGAACGTGTTCCACATTATAGAGGATGCCCCTGTTCGTTACAGGCGCTCGTTCTGGGTATCAAGACTCAATGAGGACGGGACTGATGCTGGAGTAGGAGCTATACCCAATACTGAGAGGGCACAAGAGTGGCTCAACGAACAAGGAAACAGTGAGTGTCTACTAATTAAGACTTAAATTATTATTTAATGTTTTTTTTCAGCCCTTGACATAGCCTTGTATGAAGAGGTGGAGGCATACACTGGCACCAGACCTGTTTTAATATGTGGCGTACTCGCTAGTCAAATAACCAACCTACTGGTTGAGAGCTATCCAAAACTCTTCCACTATTGTCATCCAGGTAAACTACATATAAAGTGACTTAGTTTTAGCAAAAGGCTGGGCTTCTTCATTGCTTGGAACTTGCCATAGTGGACTTATGTGTGAATTCATCTCTTTCATTTCCTGTATTTAGAGTTTGTTGAAGGTACTGCTAGGATCACTGAAGCAAGGTTGCATCGGGAACAGAGCGAGGGCAGGATCATACACTATGAGAGACACGGGGACACTGGGTTTGCTGTAATACCTAGAGAAGCGTTCACATCAGACAACTCCAAAGTAACTATAACACATCTACACACTTTATGATATACTAGCATTTTTAAGTTGCTCCAAAATTGGACAAAAGTCCCTGTACTATAGTACAGTGATTTTTACGAAATTTCACCAAATTTGAAAAGGATCGAATTCTCAATTTTTATTACGTTTTCTGATGCATATACATGTACTTATGTTGTGCAGAAAGTTTGAACTGATTCCGATCAAATTTGGATTTCTTATGAATTTTTAAAGTTGCTCCAAAATCATCTTACTTTTACATCTACCCTTATTCCTTATTGAAATTATGCCTTATGCTTGTCATTTATATCCTAATGCTGCATCTTGTAGGGAAAGCATGTGCTGGTTGGAGGAAGCATTGCATCGCTTCATAGACTTAAAACATTTGCTCCTCCAATCTCAATCTTAGTTAAAGCCGGAGCTGAAGAAAGCATCAAGTGAGTTAATAATAATAATAATAATAGTAATAGTAATAGATGCATATATGTATGTGCCAATAATGAGCTATTGTGTGCATTTGATGATACCAAACTCTTGTTTTCCAGTACGTTTGGTCCTGATAAACTG
>NW_003557514.1:0-1260 GCF_000090795.2 Amphimedon queenslandica
TACCGCTCCAATACGACGAATTTAATTTTACACTAATAGTCACTGGTATAGCACACAATGGTAAGCTAATGAGTGAAAATTATCAACATTATAACTGTCATTATCGTTATGCTTGTAGTTCTAATAACTGAGTGCGGGAAAGCTTTTACCTGTGGACTTGGATCAGTTGGACAGTTGGGACATGGAGGGACAAAGAATCTCAGTACAGTAAGCATGTCCTTAATGCAAGTTCGTGTATGATTGAATCTTTTAACTCAAATAGCCAGCTCAAGTGACTGCTTTTGTTCGTGACAGGATCATAGTGAATGCAGCTGCTAGTGTCTGTCATACTATCCTCCTCGATTCAAAAGGTATGTAAGTTTATGGATTTTTATAAAGTTATTCAAAAATTGGGCCAAACACCCTGTACTATTAGTAACGCGGTAGCGTTACTAAGTAGGATTCACCCCCAAACAAAATGGCTGCCATGACTTTTGCAGCCTTGCTATACCGGGAAAACGAGCTCCTATGCTTACCAGACTTTATAGAGGACCTCATCTTGACCAGAGGACTCCAATGGTACCATTAGCGTGGCTCTAGACCTTGTCTAAGAGGAAATCCAAAAATCGGCGAACCGGCCGTTTTGTTCAGCCACCTTTTTCATCTTCATCATCTTCATCATCAAGTCCTGTCAATCCAGTTGTCGGTGTGTATCTCAGTATCAGTTGGTGCTACAAGGATAATTCTTACACCAATCTACTCCAACAGTCGATGCGCAGGTCCATGTCCCATCAGATCATTCTTCAAGTAAAGAAAAAGTGATACTGTGACTGCTGGATAGAGCCATCTTAGCTGCATGCCGCCATTTTGTTTATTAAAGAAGCTTGCCATGTGCTCCAAAATTTGGGTGTGGTCGCGCATGCTCAGATCTAGATCTGCAGCTCTGGAAGAAGCAAGTTATTTTTTTACCAAGCTATGCTTGGAATCAACTACTGCAATACTTTAGTAGAGGTTTCCAGCTAAAAGAAGGTATTAATTTTACATGTTACTGTTTTATTAAGTGTGTGATTTTATTTTATTTAAAAAAACAATTAATGTATGATATGCAATGATAATATGAATGACAACAGCCTGGAAGAACAGGAATAGCTGCAACATAACATGCAGGGAAGATGGACACTCTCAGCTCACAGCTTCTTGAACAAGGACTTGTGTCAAGACTAGTATTAATTTCACTTGTCATCAGGATAGTTGATATTCCTTCAGCATGTCTATTCAATG
>NW_003557515.1:0-1260 GCF_000090795.2 Amphimedon queenslandica
TAGGATACAGTGAGAGAGTTACCATCTAATACAGTACTAGCTGTTAGGGTGATGTAAGTATTATTGATGCTGGTAGCAAATGTTAAGTCTTCTTTGATGAAATTGAGATCATTATCATTCAGCATCAGTTCAATGATTCTTAAGTCTTCACTTGGTACTTGTGTCCCACCAGTGAGTGTACGGTGTACTCTAGTGGGGCTGATGAATACTGGCTCATTTAGTATAGTAACTTGTTGAGGCATGAATGTAGAAGTATTAACATATTCAGAGAACTCCATTACCAAAGAGCCAGAGGTAAGGTTGAGGGTGTATGATACTAAGAAAGGATTGATACTGTCAGGTGTGTAATTAGAGGCCTTCTGTCTATCAACAGCAGCCACTTGAACACTGGATAAATCAGTAACAAAGTCACTAGTGATGGAAATAAATGTGTCATTGATTGAGGTAGCAAGTGAATCGAGTGACTTTAATTTATCAAAATCAATCGCTGAGAAAGTTAATGTGATGACGTCATTATTCTCATTGGAAGGATCACCACCTGTTAGCTGATATGATGAAGTCACTAGAGTCTCATTCTCATTGTTGTGAAAAGTAATAAAAAGTGGATCCACAGAGGAAATAGAAACCACTTCATCAAATGTTAAAGTGAGTGTGCCTTCATTCATGTTAATGGTGAAGCTGGTTAGGACCGGTGGTGTAGTATCAGGTGGGAAGGTGTCCACTAAGAATCGAGTGGTTGTTGCATTGACTGGGTTTCCAGCAATATCCTCAAAAGCTCCTGATAACAATGAAATATAAGTTGATGATGCACCAAGAGCCAGTGTTGAAATGAGTCTAATCTCCCTAACATCAGAATCAGTGAGGTAGACCTGTATTGATGTCTTGAGAGCATTACGTGCAGTAGAGTTCCTATAGCCAGTAAGAGTGTAGGATTCACCGCCTGTACTGCTAGAGTGTAGTGTGATGTTACGTGGGGCAACTGTATCAGTGTCCATTGGTTCAGAGAATGAGAGTATGATGTATCCATCATTGATATTAAACTCAGAGAATTCAAGTAATGTTGGTGCTATGCTGTCAACGTATAGTGTTCTGACTTGCAAGGCATTGACGTCAGTTTCACGTGGTGCCACATCATTTCCTTGCATGTCTTCAATCATTGAGGAAGTGTGAGTGATCCATGTTGTATCACGATTAAACAGCTAAATCTGTAAAAGCTTGAACATCTTGAATATCTGCATTGGGTAGCCTAAATTCAATTAC
>NW_003557516.1:0-1260 GCF_000090795.2 Amphimedon queenslandica
GATGAGATATCAATTCGTTTGCTGGAATTATAAATGTTGTTTTTACTGCTATCAGGAGCTACTGTACATACAAGAAAGAGAAAGTTTAATGATAGTATCAGTATAGTATGGGCACAAAATTGTCAACAAATGATAAATATGCATGGGCCTAAGAGAAACACCATTATTTCTTACAATAGAGAGTTTTACTTACATAATAAAGGCCCAGAGCCAAGTTGAGTTTCATGCAGCACTATCTTCTTTTGATTCATCTTTGCTCTACTCTTAATCAAACAGATGATGAATAACACTGCTATAAATACCACCAGTAGAACTAATGAAATAGTCACTGCTAATGGGATTATAACAGATATCAATTTAAATGAAGAAGCACTAGGAATGACCATTGATGAAGATAGAGTTAATTCTGGTGTTACTATAGTGCTGGGAGTAGTACGTGTTGCTGAGAGGGTAACTGAGGAAGTAGGTGCACTAGTTGCATTATTGCCTGCATGTAGTAAATATAAAATGATAAGCATGACAACTTGTAAACTTATTGTAAACACAGTGGGTTATCATTGTCACACATATGTAATCAAATACTTGCATGGCTGACTTCTCAAAAGTCCCTAATAACTGATATCTTAACCTACAAATCAGCACTTGTTTGTTTGTAATTGTAATGTACATAAACCTTAAACAGATGTAATATATATTATATATTAGGAATCATTAAACTATGTGTTTATTTAATTATTGTACATACATTCACCTTTAGTTTTTATGACAGTTGGCTGTGGTAGTGAAACATATCCATTAGAGCAACAGTCACTAGTCAAGTTTAAAAAATCAATTAGCTTATTAGTGTTGTTACAGGATGGTAACTTGATTCCCTCATCATTTCGGTATTCAGGGTCAATTTGATCAGAGGTAAGAAAACTAACAAAGAATGACCAAATATCAGGACACAATGTTTCTGACATGTATCGACACACATCAGGACATAAAGGAAGTGGAACATGCAGGGTACCATTAAAACCACAGGGCAAGTAATAGTGAGTACACAGAACTCTAATAGCAATATCACGACAGTGGACTGATATTGATGGAATAAACTCATATAGTTCTTCCGAGAATTGCCTTAAAAGATTCTGAGAGCCTCTAAGACGTCTATTTGGAATGTACACATAATCAGTACCAGGAATATCAAAGTCATCACAAATTCCAGCTTTAGAGTCTCTTTTAATGTAAGGCTCACACCTACCATTGGTACTAAAAATA
>NW_003557517.1:0-1260 GCF_000090795.2 Amphimedon queenslandica
GTAGCTGATAACGTAATAATAGTATCATTAGTAGTAGTAATGTTTACTAATCCATTGACTATGTAGTATCCGGTGATAGGTACATTATCCAGTGTATAAGGAGCTGTCCATGTTAATAATACACTGGATCCATTAATAAAGGTATAATTCAGATCAACAACACTAGCCAATAGACCTAAAGAAGAAGGACTGACAACATCATACCCCTAGGGAAATGGGCTGGAATCCTTTAATCATCACTTATTCAATGAAAAAAGAATACTTTTTGTAATAATATTATTTTAAAAATAAGATTCTTTATCATTATGGTTTTTTATAGTAACAGAGGCGTATTTAGGGGGGGGGGGCTGAGGGGGCTTGAGCACCCCCCTCAGGGCTGGGCTCAAAAAAATTACTGAAGTCCTGGACTCTTGCATCACTATCAAGCCTCTTAACAAAGTTATCTAGCCCCCTGATCATGATTTCAGCAGTTTCCAGTTCTTTAAGGAGCAATCAGAAGTACCAGTAACATAGCAGTATGCTTGAAATGATCTTGGCCCCACCCGTAATTGACAAAAATGCAGGAAAAGGCCGTTTTACCGCCGTAAAAGTGGGTGTGGCCAAAATCGCGGCGCGCTTCGCGCGCCTTTAGCACCTCCCTTCTTCAATTCCTAGATACGCCCCTGAGTAAGCTGTGGCTTGTTATCAATTATCTATGCTATTGCTCTCTTAATTGTGGTCACTCACTCACTCATTGTTTGTGTTACATGGAAGACACAAAAATAAGAATGAAAATAGACAAGAATAGCAAAGGCTATTTTGCTTTTAATAGCAATTATATATAATACTGATTAAATTAATGAAAATGCCACAAAAAGTTTGTATTGGTGATAAAGATATATATTATGCAGGCAGACATGCAGATACACAAACACACTAACCTTGTATCATTAACATTGCTGTATCACTGGGGACTAACTGTAGAGGTTCATCAGTGAGAGCTCTACATCTCACTTCAGTATTGTTATTATGTTCATAAGCTATTGCTTGTATTTCTGCTCTTCTAGTACTATTATGAACACTGGATGTTACACTAAATCCTTTAGCTATAACATCTGTAGCTGGTTCATTGTTAACTCTGAAAGAAAGCTCATCACCAGTTCCTTCACAAGAGAAGACAACAGTAGAGTTGAGTGTTGTATTGACAGACACTGGCTGTACTGTTATAGCTATAGTTAATGACAATAACTGCTTGAATAGTATCAGTGATACTTACTAGCA
>NW_003557518.1:0-1260 GCF_000090795.2 Amphimedon queenslandica
ACACACTAGAGCTGTTCTGTTTGGTGGAGTAGAGACTGATGATGGTGCGAAGGATACTACTAATAACATTTATTTATTAGAGATATCAATCAGCACTGTGGTATGTTACCGTATAGTGGGTTTATTGCGAGGTTAATAAATTTCTCAAATGACTTGTATCTGGAAGTTTGCGGAATTAATTTTTGTGAATTCTCACTATTCTGCCATCTTGTACCATATTAAATTGATTTTCAAGGAATTTAATTTTGCGAATTTTGAACAATCCATGAAACTTGTGGAATTTGTTATCCTTGAAAATAACCTGCTATACAGTATGTGCACTGAATGTATGCACACACACACACACAATGTCATTATTAATGGGTGTGGTTATTTTATTTTTAGTTGTGGCGATGTATAAAGAAACCTGAAGCAATAAACCAATGGCCTGTGGGTAGATCTAGTCATGCAGGTGCAATTGTTATAACTGGATCAGATCCTATGCTAGTGATAAGTGGTGGGTATGATAAGAAGAAAGATACATTAGATGATTGTTGGATCTTTAACATCACTCTACATTCTTGGATTAAGGTATGTTAGATATTATTAAATTAATAATTAATTTGTACAGTGAGATTCATGTAAATTATTAATTTATTTCTATTAACAGTTAGATGTACCTAACTCTGTTAGTAAAAGATATGGTCATTCTTTCTCAGTGTTCATTATGAATCCTCATTGTGTCTGGATAATAACTGCTGGAGGATATTCGAGAGGGACATTAGTCAATAATCCTAACATTGTTATGTTAACTGAACTAGGTCAGTGTATTAGCCACACCCTCCAATGAATACTATTATTTACCTAATTATAATTATTTCCTTTGACGTACTTAATGTTGCATTAGATCCACACCCTCTAATTAAAATTATTATTGATAATTAATATTGTATTGTAGTTTCTAACAGTAAAGGAGAGTGGACAGTAGCTGATACATTCGATACCAATCGTATGAATAATGAAGAATACAGGAAGAAGTATCAGCAGCAACTACAGACAGGAAGAAGATTATGGTTGGATGAGTACCAGAAACCAAGAAAAGGAGACACAGTCGATATTGAGCAAACCATGCAAGCTCTTATTCAGAGTCTTGAAGAGAAGGAGAGAGAAGCACAAGTTTATTGTCAACAATTGGAGCAGAAGGAAAGAGAAGAAGCAGAGAAAGATCAAGAAATAAGAAGATATCGTCATCAGCTACAAGAGAAGGATAGGGAGCATCAG
>NW_003557519.1:0-1259 GCF_000090795.2 Amphimedon queenslandica
TTTATTTTATTTTATTTATTTTATAGTGAAATTGCGAGGTTGAGACAAATTAAATTAAATGTAAGCATTAAATAGAACATTACCTTTCTATTTCATTGTAACCTCTCTCCCTCCCTCTTTCTCTCCCTCCATTAGTTAGAATTGAGATCATTTCCACCGCCTCCTCCTAGACCAAATGATCCCTTGCTAAATATAGGAAGAAGAATTATTTCAAAAGAAGCTGGGCCTGACACTGTTATACCCCACCCTCCCCGGTCATCAATGAGGCGATCGGGTAGCTCCGGAGGGACTCCCTCCTGGTTAGGGAGGCGCAGATTATTCTGGCATAAAAACGGGCATAATAACTAGGTAGAAGAATACAAGAATTGTGCCAGCATAATTGGGAAATATCCGGAAATCACTAGCATAAAACGCAAAATATCCTGAATTTAATGGTTAGAGAGATCACTGAGACGGTCTGAATTGTTTTTTTAGCTGCAGCCTTATTGAAGTTTTAAAATACCCTTGGAGATCAACAAAAATTTATTGAGTTTTCACTTCTGTTACACCTTTAGACCATGCATTGATGCATCTATTATTTAATTTTGCTATGATAATGAAGCATAATTGAGAGCATAATGTACTATTCTTGAAGAATAATCATAACATTTTATGAGCAATTCTGCATCAAATAATTGAAGTATTAGTCAGCATAATCTGCATGAGCCTACTCCTGGTACCATAGTATCGGGCCTGCCTGAAATACGGATCCACGCGGATCAAATGCGGATCGGGCTGAAATGCGGATCAACGCGGAACGCTCGCGGATCTCTATTGAAACTTGACTGATCTGTCTGAAAGAATGATATCTATGCATCAGGAGGGAATTTTTATTAGCTCTATTTAAGTTTTTGATAAGAACTTCATCATTTTAGCAGTTTCAGAACAGGTAGGCTGTTTATGATCATTAGATCTATGTCAATAATATTATTTTCGTTGATTTCATTTACTATAGTGTCAGTTTTATTGACAGTTAGAGCTGATATAATAGTTTCAATTAGACTATAAAACTTCATAGTAACGTAGTTGCTAGTAATTTTCATGACAGTTAGATCTATATAAGCTGATTATTGTTTCATTAAGACTATGAAGCATTTTGGTGGGGTGATTACAGTTTCTTTTTTATATACAGTATCTACTTGAGCTGACCATAACTTCAAGATTTATGTGTGAATGTGATTCAGAACAATAACATCTTATAATGGATCCTTTAAGAAATA
>NW_003557520.1:0-1259 GCF_000090795.2 Amphimedon queenslandica
TATCATAAAATCTCAATCCAAGTAAAATCTTAAGTGTATTAATGGCATTCTTTATGATACTTTCCACTTCATTGTACTATAATCATATAGTAAGAATAAGTGTGAATGAAAGACATCAATTTTGAGACTTACCAAAGAGTTGAAACCACTATAATATGCTGAATGGAGTTCATCAATCAACTGACGAAGTTTTTCTACCTAGAATAATACAGCAGTTTTGGTGACTAATTTTACAAATTACTACTGTTGTGCGACTTACTCTAGACAAGATGTCTTTGACAGCTTTGACGGCCTTCCACACCCAAGACCCTGTACTATTGTCCAGGGCACTGTATACATGTAAGTCAATTCTACATGCATATAACTAAAATAATTTTAAAAGCAGTAAAATCTTATAATATTAGCAGAATACTTCATTTTCAATGATATTTTCGATGGTGTCTTCAGGGAATAAACCAAGCGGCCCGAGTAAGTCGAGGATTTCCGCTCGGATTTCCGAGAGACGCCAATGATGGGCGGAATAATCATGTAAAGCCGGGCTGTCAAAGACAACTTTAAGGTCCTCCATTACTAATTTTTGCGCTAGATGTAGTAGTAGCTAGGGATAGGGCCGTATGGCAAGCCAATAGTATCAAAATTCGACTATCTCATACGACGACATAAGAATGTTCACACGACGACTTAAGATCACAAGTCGACTTAAAACTCACGACGACTTGTATTTATTGGGGCGAGCATGAGCGAGACCCACACTAATCTGTCTAGGTCTATTTGCGTTACGTCTTGTTTGTGAACGGAAGATAACGATTTATAAATCCGTATACTATTATAAATTTGGACCACGTGGACAAAATTAATTTAGAGGGTGTGTTCAAAAAGAACAAGATGGCGGAGATTTCAACGTGACAAACTTAGATTGAGTTTCTAACAGTTAGATAATAGAGAGGCGCTGTCTAAAGCATCTCTAAAGGCTGAAGAACTTAAAAGCAGTTTGATCTAAGACTCCTCTAGATTAGTCCTCTCATTGAAAGAATTAAAATTGGGAGAATAGCTTGATTAGAAGTTTAGCTCAGTTGGCACTGGCATTTCTCAGAGTGGCAGGACAGTTCATTCTTGTCTCTTTTACTGGGTCATTTTGGTCAGTTGCGTTTAATGGTGTGTTTGCTTTGTTCAGACCCTGCTGGGCCATAAGGATGGGGTCTGAAATTCTGAATATGCATGCACGCTAAGAGCTGGATTGATTTTATTTAGTTCAATCT
>NW_003557521.1:0-1259 GCF_000090795.2 Amphimedon queenslandica
ATCAATATCAGAGTCGCTAGCACAAGTGCAATCAGTTGTCACATCATCAGAATCCGAGTCATCACTTAATAATCCTTTCAAAAACTCAGGAGTATAAAGCTTATTAATCATCTTCTCGCCAACTATATCCACATCAATTTCAGTCCCTACATGTACATCAAGTAATACAATTTATAAGAAAATAATAACTGTACATAGTGTAGTTTTTATCACTTACCATGAGTCACCACAATTCCATCAAATACATTTTTCTTCAATCTTACGTGGCACTCTGTTCCAGGCTCCAACAAGTCTTCCTTATCCAATTCAATGATATTGTTAGCTTTTGCAACGCCCAAAGAGCGGTCTTCTTTGAAGAAAACAAGATAATAAGGCGCTGTAAACAAAGAAGTAAGATCTATGGTGGTACACAGGTGAGAGCTTACGGCGCTTTTTAATCTGCAGAGATTTAAGGTCTTGCCTCAGACTCATGGTGTACTGTAACTCTTACTCTTCCCGTTTCTCTATCGCTCTCCACAAGCCTCGTACTATGATGATGGGCTCTGATCCTTTGGGCTTTAGCTAGCAGTCTAGCACCGTCTCCTTCGATGTCTCCTCGAGTCTCTCTCCAGCCAGCTGCTCGTTGCTAGTAGTTACTACAGTTACTACCGTACTCTCACCGTACTCTTACGTAATTAAAAGGTAATTGAACCGCACCTCCCAATTCGCTACTGTCTCGCTGCGCATGCGCAGAGTACAGTAAGCGAACCGTCAACGCAATTCAATCGCAGCGTCAACGAAGTACAAAGGTAACTGCGCAGTAGCTACTTAGCCTTTTTTTTGTGGTATACTGTACATACACTGACCATTCTTGCTGCATTCTGGTCATATTGCATTTAAATTGAAACGAATAGTGAGATATTCGAATATTCGTTCGTTAAAGCAATATTCAAATAATTTTTTGCTATTCGAACTATTCGCCTAATAAAATTATTAATGGTTATTGTAATAATTAACGACTATGCCCACCGCGTGTCACCTGCATGCACAGGCTGCTTCTATTAGTCTGTTTCTTTGTCTGTTTATATACCAACTGGCTAAATACTGATGCTGTGGCCAGGGAAAGTGGTTCTCAATCTCTAAGAAGCCCTGTTTGGCATCATTTTGAAAAGTTTAACACCAAAAAGGTAGTTTATAATCATTCAGCAATAATAGTTCAATTATTCGAATATTTGTTCGTTTAGCATGCCAATTATTCGAATAGTGAAAAATACTATTTG
>NW_003557522.1:0-1259 GCF_000090795.2 Amphimedon queenslandica
TCCTCACAGTATATTGTATTATATTTCTTGTGTACTTGTTGTTTATCTTCTTTTGCATTTTAAAGTTTATTATATTAAAAAATAAATAGCAAACTAGGAAATGAACCTACAAAACTAAGAACACATAGCTAATAATAGTAAAGTTACAAATTCATCATTATTTTAAGTTCACAATACATTATACTAATATAAATCATAGCATTAATTCACATTATAATAGTGTGTGTGTGTGTGTGTAAGTGTAAAGACAGTAAACTAGTACATTCCTAATTAGTAACGCGGTAGCGTTACTAAGTAGGATTCACCCCAAAACAATATGGCTGCCACGACTTTTGCAGCCTTGCTATACCGGGAAAACGAGCTCCTATGCTTACCAGACTTCTTAGAGGACCTTATCTTGACCAGAGGACTCCATTGGTACCACTAGCGTGCCTCTAAACCTTGTCTATAAAAAGTCTAAAATCGGCAAAACGGGGCCGTTTTGTTCAGCCACTTTTTTTCATCTTAGTCATCTTCTCCTCACAATCCAGTTATCCGTTTGTATCTCAATCTTGGCTGGTAGTAAAATGCTAATTTTTACACCATTCTACTCCAACAGTCTATGCGCAGGTCCATGTCCCATCAGATCATTCTCCAAAAGTGGCAGAAGTGATACTATGGTCTGCTGGGTTAGTCCATTTACCTCATGCCGCCATTTTGTTAATCAAAGAAGCATGTGCTCCAAAATTTGGGCGTGGTCGCGCATGCTCAGTAGATGCATAGATATTAGAGTACACAGGGATTGGAAACGGGGGCGTAGGCTGGTTGATGTTGCTATTGGTTACCGGCCCAATACCTGGTTGATTTCCCATCTCCTCCATTAGTGAGGCTGTACTGCAAGGACTTCGAAGGATATTTATGGACATCCAAGAGGACGCTTACTTATGATATACCTACCGTTCGATATAGAAAGTGTTGGACTACCTGCAGCAAGGTTTTTACTTCTACAACGTTATTTTGCAACGAGTTATAGGTACAACAAAATTTTTTCATTTTTCGCCCTTTTTCTGTAGTAACAAACTCATGCTTCATGAATTCTAACCTTAACTAGTATCATTCGATATGCAAATGGAAACTCTTTCATATGATTATAAAGATATTGCATTTTACTCTAGCTTGTTTTCAAAAAAGGGGATTATAATGACAAAAAATACATTTTATGGTTTTAAAAGTGCCATAACATTAACATGGTAAAATTATCTGTACAATAGAAAACAGAA
>NW_003557523.1:0-1259 GCF_000090795.2 Amphimedon queenslandica
CTAAAAATGATACTCTTACCTCCTATAGATTATGATTTTGATAGATTAAGAGTGAGTATTGCTATATTAGAATGGTAAGTATCCACTGTAGCTATCAGAATAAATACCGTATAGCACAAAATTTTTAAGGGGCTGTAAATTTCGCAAATTTGCCTAAAAATCTATTTCATGGATTTAATTTTTGCAAATTTATGCCATCTGCCATCTTGTACCATAATAGTTTGATTTGTAGAAGTAATTTTTACGAATCTTCAAAAATTGCAAATTTAGGGCCCTTGAAAATTTTGTGCTATGCAGTAATTTTTAAAGGATTTATTCTACATTTAAAAGTATACATGTAACTGTTAATATTTCTTTCCCAGGGTTTTCTTTTTCAATGCTCTTATCTTTCAATGGACATTATCAAATGAATTCAAATCAACTCAACTGATCTGGACCAACGCTGACAGCACTGGAATCAGCACTACTACAGACTTAAACTGATACCCATACCAACTGAGAATGAATGTAAGGGTATGAGATAAGATACTGGAATCATTGTCATACCATAATTAATCATGTTAATACAAACACTGGTTGCACGTTTTTATTCGTCTTTTTATTTTATTTATAAAACTATTTATTAGTAAAGAGAAATAATAATTAATAGCAATAATAATTATTCGTTATACAATACAAGCATAATGCTATTATAATCAAAATAATAATAACCTCAATGCTTTTAAAATGGAAATTAATTCCAATCACATTCGTATTCATAAAATTAGTTATTCTTTATTAATTTTATCACCGCCATTTGCTTTAATTTCGTCTTCATCTTCCTTCTCGTTGGTCATCTTGGTGTAGCCTGTTTTGCTGCATTTCTGCCACACTTTCTTCTTGAAGGCAACATAAATGGACCCGAATATGATGAGGAGAAGTGGTATCCCTAGACCAACGGCAATGGTGGATATGACAATCATTGAGATTTTGTCATAAGGAACATTACCGTATCCCAGCATACCAGTCCTAAATTAATAATAATTATTATTATTATTAATAATTACAATGATTTTTTGATTGATGTACATGTGTACATGTAGTTGCAGATCCTGAAATTACAGTCGGACATAAAAAAAATTTCTGACCAAGTGACCATTAATGCTCAATTGTCCGACTAAATTGTTTGACAAAAACCCATTAGTTCCATTTCACGAAATCCGTGACAAGCAAAAACCCATTAGTTCCATTGTCACGAAATCCGTACAAGCAAAAATCCA
>NW_003557524.1:0-1259 GCF_000090795.2 Amphimedon queenslandica
TCACCCCAAATTTTTATTACATTTTCTGATACATATTGATGCCCTTATGCTGTGTAGAAAGTTTGAGCCGATTCCGACTTCAATTTTTCAAGTTACGGCTATTTAAAAAAAATGGCAAAATTCTGAAAAATACCCAAGGCTATTATAGCCCATGGTTTTTCCCAAAAAATGGCTCTAAAATCACCCCAAATTTTTATTACATTTTCTGATACATATTGATGTCCTTATGCTGTGTAGAAAATTTGAGCTGATTCCGACTTCAATTTTTCAAGTTACGGCCATTTAAAAAAAAGCCAAAATTCTGAAAAATAATACCCAAGGCTATAGCCCATGGTTTTTTTTCAAAAAAAGGCTCTAAAATCACCCCAAACTTTTATTACATTTTCTGATACATATTGATGTCTTTATGCTGTGTAGAAAGTTTGAGCTGATTCCGACTTCAATTTTTCAAGTTACGGCCATTTTAAGAAAATGGCAAAATTCTGAAAAATACCCAAGGCTATAGTCCATGGTTTTTTCCAAAAAATGGCTCCGAAATCACCCCAAACTTTTATTACATTTTCTGATACATATTGATGTCCTTATGCTGTGTAGAAAGTTTGAGCTGATTCTGACTTCAATTTTTCAAGTTACGGCCATTTTAAGAAAATGGCAAAATTCTGAAAAATACCCAAGGCTATAGTCCATGGTTTTTTCCAAAAAATGGCTCCGAAATCACCCCAAACTTTTACTACATTTTTTGATACATATTGATGTCCTTATGCTGTGTAGAAAGTTTGAGCTGATTCCGACTTCAATTTTTCAAGTTACGGCCATTTTAAGAAAATGCTAAAATTCTGAAAAATACCCAAGGCTATAACCCATGGTTTTTTTCCAAAAATGGCCCCCAAAATCCCATCAAATTTTAATTCCATTAGAGGGGGACCCGTTCCCTCACCTCCTTCATAACTCAGTTCATTAATGAACTCAAAGAGGACACTCATCATCACATCAATACTGTCAGCCATCTTGTCCTCCATGTTGTCATGGAAACAGAAACGAGGAGACAGACAACCTTTTTCCTCCTCTGCCTAAAAAATTCCGAAATTTGCTAAAAATTTGTATTCCAAAATAATCAATAATAGTTACCATAGTAACATCATCTGTGTTGAATTGTAAAGTTTCTTCTTCATGTTCCAATACTGATACTTCCACCTGCATGGATACACGCACACACGCATAAATTATAACATTTAATAACTATTAATTAACTAACGTCA
>NW_003557525.1:0-1258 GCF_000090795.2 Amphimedon queenslandica
TGATCGGTATCCATTGGTTTTTATAATGGAGGATACCGCTATCCTGTTGCAATGAAGAGACTGAGATACCTGAGTCCATAATGGAGGATATATTGACTGTAGTCTGTTCCATAACTGATGAGTGCTCCCTCCTTTTGATAACAGTACCAGGTCAGAGTGTCGCTGTATCTTAATGGAGGGCAGTTGAGAGAGGAAGGAGGGGAGTAGCTCTTTATCCTCCTGGTTTAAAAGATGATCAGTGTCTTTGAGTATTTTATGTACAGTTTCTAAAAAGACCTCAATATCTGATGGTTGCTTCCTTGTAGAGACTGTGGCTTCATCCACTACTAGTCTACAGCTAGCAAGTTGCGGGTGATCTTTGAGGAGAGTCTCTGGATCAATATTCGGTGATTTCGGATCAATACTCTCTGATTTCGGATCAATACTCGGTGATTTCAAATCACTAATCTCTGTTGAATGAGAGTCGTCTTTGTCTTTGGTATGGTCCAGTATAACTGGTATGGAGTATTCCCCATTCTCTTGTTTAGTTATTAACCTTCTCTTATCATACAATCTGTTAGCTTCAAGATACAACCTAACGATAATCGACGATATAAAATACATGTACATATACATGAAGCCGTATAAATTTAATTAAAAATGCTCATTAATCAACGCTACAAATAATATTATCATCATTACTAGTATCATTAGCTCTTACTTTAATTGTTTTATTCTTTTTGGGTCTTTTTCCAAGAGTGTATAATTTTTCTCCTCTTTGTCCGCCATTTTGATAAAATTTTCCGTCCCTTTAATTAAAAATGTTTGATATTTCTCTTCGTCCGTTGAATTAGAAACAAAAAGAGGTGTGTCTACTAACAAAATGGCGAAAAGTATCAGAGTGAATGAAGGCGACTGGATATGCTCCGACAGCAGGTGAGGGACTCTATTTCTCTTCATATTCTAACCTTCCCTTAGCTGTGGCAACGTTAACTTCTCCTGGAGGGACAAATGCAACAAATGCGGTAGAGGTATCCACTGTGTTTTATATCAGGGGGAGGTGGTGGGCTTTAATTAGAGATACCATATCGTTACAGATAAGGGGAAAGTGGACACGTTTAAGAAGACTGGGGCTGAGATTGGGAAACAGGCAGCGTCTAAGAGTGGGGGCCTATTCAGTGCTGAAGACTGGCAATGTGCCATGTGAGCTAATATTAAATGATACATGTAAGGAGGTGACACGCCCCCTCTTCTATTGGTAGGCGTGGCAATGTGAATT
>NW_003557526.1:0-1258 GCF_000090795.2 Amphimedon queenslandica
CCATCAGTTGATTTTTGAGCTTCAGGGACATCTTCTATTTTTTCAGCGTCTATTTTAACTTCTGCTTGAAGCTTTATTGAACGAGGGATAATTGGATCATTGTTGTCATTAACTACTTCCCAGTAAAGACGAAACTCTTCCCACATACGTGAAAGGCAACAAGTTGTCTTGCCAGTTCCAGACCGTCCAACAACTAAAATTGTACCTTTCTGGTATGACAAATTCACAATAGCTTTCTCATCATCATGCAAATAAACAATTTCATGCTCTTCACGAGATAATTTTAAAGGGAGACCTAGTCTCCTGGATATTCCAGCTCTGATGGCCTGTAGAGCATATTCTGGTAAAGAATAAATTGGTACTGCCCCGTATTCATCTTTCATCATTAATGGGACTGTTCCCAATGAATCACAAACGTTAGATTCTTCATAAAATGATGGAGTGCCTTCTGATGTGAGCTTCACTGCATACTTTCCTCCTTCTTCTTCGCCTCGTTTGATCCAATTCTCTGCATTTTTCACAGCTTTGTTCAACTTTTTGTGATCCAATACTACATCTAACAAAACGAGTATCTCACAATGTCTTCTACTAATGGGAGAATATGAAACTGTCCTGTGCCAAATAATCCTTTTCGCTGAATCAACATTTCCATGAAAAATTGTATCTGTTATTTTTGAATGCATTTTTCTCCCAAGTCTGACATTGGTCTCACCACAGGCAAGCCTTTTCATGGTATTTATAACACGACTAACTAATTTGGGGTCACCAGTTTCAATAAAAGTTTTGACCCGGGGCGAACAAAATACATCATATTTCATTTCCATTTCAGGCTCAAGTTGAATTTCAGTGTCTTCCTTCCTTTCATCTTCACTGTCTACCTCATTTTCCAAGGTTGCACCAGCCCCTTGCCTCTTGCTTTTGTACACAAAATAAGTCTCATCTTGGCTCAATAAATCCTGCATGAGCTGCTTAAAGATATTATCGCCTGATCCTTCAATAATACAATCATGTTCAGATATTGGTGGTGGTGATAATATCACAGTGCTCGGGCTATTATTTGTTTGCTGGCTTGGGCTATTATTTGTTTGTTGGCATAATGTCTGCTCTGTTTTGAGCTTTGGCAAAGCTTCTTTGTCTTTTTCCTTTTTTGGACAAACCTTTTTCGCTGGTTTTTCTAATATTTTCTCTTTCTGTACCTCTTCCAAAGCAAGAGGATGGGAATACTTTGCTTCATTGATGATCATGAGCCGTTCATCTT
>NW_003557527.1:0-1258 GCF_000090795.2 Amphimedon queenslandica
TTTTCAATAAAAGTAGGCGTGGTATTAAAACATTAATTACCACGCCTACATTTAAAATGACTACTGATTGCGAGCGAGACTGATTCAGTGATTGTCTCCCTTCTCTTGCTTCTCTTCTCAAAATGGAAGGCTCTGATGGCAGCACTGGGAGTATCGGGTCATCCTCAAAAGTAGCTCCTTTAATTTTAATTATAACCATCATAAATTCAATATTTTTTAGTGTTCATTGTCACCTCCTTTAGAGTCGAAAGACCTTCCTTGTACTAGACGAGCCATGTTTCTCAAAATACAATGTATATAGATCTAAATTTTTCCAAAGTATTTCAAACACAACAACTTTGCAAGTTTTGTACATCAGCTTAATGTAAGTACATGTACATGCATGCCATTTTAATTTTGTGTGGTATTTTAGAGCATAGTTATTAAGATAACAATGACAGCAAATAAAAATCAGAAATAAAAAATGATACAGTTAAAGTGGACTTAGAAGACTGATTGGAGTAGAGACAAGGGATGCCTTGTTCCCATGCAGCATTAGTCAAGGGGGATTCATAGCTTCCCTATATTTTAACGACATTAAAAGAATATAGTCATTCAATTGCACAGTGATCACCTCGAACAAATACATGTACATGTATACACGCTATTATATACATTATTTATTTATTACGTTGTCATGTGATTATCATGTGATCGTTCCATTATTATTAGGAGACATATTCTTACAATGATCCAATCACTGAACTGATTGACTGTCTCTTTGTTAAGTATGACTTCAATGCAGCACAAGACAGACTGAACGAGGATGAAAAGGTATGTACATGTACTTGTAATTGTACTACATAAATCACCATAATATACACATATGTATTTATATACACGTGTGTTGTACATGTATATATGCTGTGTAGAAAGTTTGAGGTGATTCCAACTTCAATGTTTTAAGAGAATGCCAAAAATCTGAAAAATACGCAAAATACCAAAGGCTATAGCCCATAGTTTTTTCCAAAAAATGGCTCCAAAATTGTCCCAAATTTTTATTGCATTTTCTGATACATATTGATGTCCTTATGCTGTGTAGAAAGTTTGAGCTGATTCCAACTTCAATTCTTTGAGTTACGGCCATTTTAATAAAACACCAAAATCTGAAAAATACCCAAGGCTATATATAGCCCATGGTTTTTTCCAAAAAATGGCTCCAAAATCACCCCAAATTTTTATTACATTTTCTGATACATATTGATGTCCTTATGCTGTG
>NW_003557528.1:0-1258 GCF_000090795.2 Amphimedon queenslandica
TCTTCATCTTAGGATCAACTTAATAATATCACTAATGAATAATGATAACCACTCCTAGCAATTAATAATAATAATAATAAAATTAAATGAATAATAATAATAATAACACATGTAATTGTATTACTTCAAATGAAAAGGAGAGAAATCTTCACTATCATAATTTTTTCCTGATACATATACATGCTCTTACGTTGCGTAGAAAGTTTGAGCTGATTCTGATCAAAATTAGATTTTTTACAATTTTTTAATTTGACGAATAGTGCCTTTTGCATACATGCGGCATGAAGTACAAAAAATTTTTGACGGTTATAAAATTTGACGTTTTACTTTAAATCATCAACTCATCAAAATAAAACCTTGGTCAAAAAATATAATAAAAATTTAGGATGATTTTAAAGCCATTTTTTGGAAAAATCCAAAATTTTGGGATTTTATTAAAAAATTACATGTACATGTACATATGTATATTTACTTTTGATATTGGTCATACATGTACATGTAACTCAAAAATTTAATCAGAACAAGGTCAAACTTTTTATGTAGCATAAGGATATAATAAAATTTGGGGTGGTTTTAAAGCCATTTTTCTGAAAAAAAAGATTGGCTATAGCCTTGGGTATTTTTCAGAATCTCGATAATTCTTAAAATGGCCGTAATTTGAAAAATTGAAGTCAAAATCAGCTCAAACTTTCTACACAGCATAAGGACATTAATATGTATCAGAAAATGTAATAAAAATTTGGGTTGATATCGGAGCATTACATTACATTACTTACATTAAATACATGAGAGTCTTTTAAAGCTACAAGCTCCTACGAGAGAGAAAATGAAAGAAAGGATAGGAGGAGAGAGATGAGAACAATAAAGTATAAATATACTACTAACTGATAATACCGTAGGTCGGGATATATTCGCGGCTGCAATTATTCGCGGTCATAAAAAAATTTCAATTAAAAACCATGGAAACCGAGGTGTTATTTTAATTGAAAACGGCGCGATAGTGAAGAAAAGCACCTTGCTGCAGTGTTCTTGAGCTGTTGTCCTTCTTGTGTCACTAAGCCTTGGGCTCTTTGGAGCTGCTTTACCGGTTCTTTTCAGAACTAGTGCCTCGCCGTATTTTGGGACTCTCCACCCATTCTAGTTAGTGTTTATTGACTTGGGCGTGGTTTATTATTACCACCACGCGGACCAGCAACAATTTGTAGCAAAGAGGCTGAAAGAGCTCTGAGGTAGCGGTCCATACATAATAGTTATAGCA
>NW_003557529.1:0-1258 GCF_000090795.2 Amphimedon queenslandica
ATACTTACTTCAACTCAGCAAAGTAGTAACTTGACCAAGAACCCAAAACTTCGAGAAACAAGGCCACTAGAGGCTACGCTAGAGCGAAAAGAGCATAGGCATACTGCTCTTGACGTCACCAATATAATTTCATGTACAATCCACTTCCTGTTTCGTATCCACTTGGTATATATAGTATAGTCGGTTCAAGTTGAGTTGTCACAGGAAGTAAATCAATTTTTGCATCATCAAAACGTCACTACTAGCCACACCCAAAAATGGTGGTACAGTGCAAGCAAGCTCTTTTATTGAGTGTTTCTTCACCTCTAAGACTCTTTGTCATCTGTTTTATCCTTGCTTTGGATACTACTACCTTTAATTATCACTGGCTGGACTTTTTTCTGTTATAAAGTTGACAAAGACCTCGGATACGGAAGATATCAACCTAGATTGAGGATGATGAAGAATAACTAGAACCAAGAAGGCTGTAGACAGATGTAGCAGTATGTTTCCAGTAGCAAGGTCTGCTAGTTGAATACCAGCTTCTCTAGAGGACCTTATCTGTTTGCTTTTATTTTATAAAAAAAAATTAATAGTAATGAAATGCAAATGATATTCACGAGTGTGATGTAGCCTTCACGTAATGATTCATCATGGCGGCTCCCTTTGAACTAGAGCGGAAGAACCCATTCAGAACCTTCCAGAGTACCTAGAGACTCAAAAATTGGTACAGATTTTCGGAAGAACCCGTTTTGAAAGTATACTAAATTTCAGGTTGCTAGCATTAGTGATTGGGGCGAGCAAAAGCGAGCCCCACTTAAGCGAGACTCTTCTGTATGTATGTACGTACGTCTTCAGTCACGCCTATTCTGGTCACACCCAACGTGTGCAGTCTGTGCACTACTATAGTCTGTTCACGTTGACTTCTAACTCATTACTTTATGCAGACTTGGCTTCAAACATGGTCAAGGTGTTAAGTAGATGTTAAGTGAGTATGAAGTAGTTATGAATTTCATTATTATTAATTAGCATGAAATATAAAAACATTGGATTAAAACACTATTATTATACATAAAAATCAGACTCATCCAGAGCGGCCAAGTCATCATCAGAGTCAGGGTCTGATGGTAGTACTTCATCATCTTTATTATCATATTAATCATCGGATTTACCACCAATTAGACAACAAAAAATCATGGATGACAAATTCCCGAATTCCGTCCAGTTCCCAGTTGTGATCCTCAAAATTATCTTGAACATGTTTTACCAAGTTCTTCTA
>NW_003557530.1:0-1258 GCF_000090795.2 Amphimedon queenslandica
TTACCTACATTACCTACATTACCTGCATTACCTACATTACTTACTTTACCTACATTACCTGCATTACCAGCATTACCTGCATTACCAGTATTACTTGCATTACCAGTATTACCTACATTACCTACATTACCTGCATTACCAGCAATACCTGCATTACCAGTATTACCTGCGTTACCAGTATTACTTGCATTACCTGCATTACCTACATTACTTGCATTACCTACATTACCTACATTACCTGCATTACCAGTATTACCTGCGTTACCATTATTACTTGCATTACCTACATTACCTACATTACCTGCATTACCTACATTACCTGCATTACCAGTATTACCTGCATTACCAGTATTACCTGCGTTACCAGTATTACCTGCGTTACCAGTATTACCTGCGTTACCAGTATTACCTGCATTACCAGTATTACTTGCATTACCAGTATTACCTGCATTACCAGTATTACTTACATTACCTACATTACCTACATTACCTACATTACCTACATTACCTGCGTTACCAGTATTACCTGCATTACCAGTATTACCTGCATTACCAGTATTACTTGCATTACCAGTATTACTTACATTACCAGTATTACTTGCATTACCAGTATTACTTACATTACCTGCATTACCTACATTACCTGCATTACCAGTATTACCTGCATTACCAGTATTACTTACATTACCTACATTACCTACATTACCTACATTACCTGCGTTACCAGTATTACTTGCATTACCAGTATTACTTGCATTACCAGTATTACTTACATTACCTACATTACCTACATTACCTACATTACCTGCGTTACCAGTATTACCTGCATTACCAGTATTACTTGCATTACCAGTATTACTTACATTACCTATATTACCTACTTTACCTGCATTACCAATATTACCTGTACTACAATAAAGTTCGGGCATAAAAACGGAGTTTTACTGGAGTATACGGGATGGTAACAATCTCTCCCTAATGGCTTTTAACTGAGTGTTTTTCATATTTCTAGTGCTGTCTTTGTGGTTCCAGGCCTTTTTGCTAGTTGTTTGCATGAATTGGATCACTGATTAGACTAATAGAACCTTGCATTAGGTAATTTATTCTCAGACTGCTATAAATTATGCCTTTTATATACTGTGCCGGACTATCATTGTAATCACCTATATATAGAATGTATCTTCTAATTATTCTTGTGTGAGGAAAGTGGGCTTTTTAGTCTTTCCTGGGTTATCATTTGTTTCTTCCACCACAATAC
>NW_003557531.1:0-1257 GCF_000090795.2 Amphimedon queenslandica
TTTCAAAATTTGCTACATTCACTGGATTGACTGTGTCATTATAAAAATTGTATTCCGCCAAAAGTGGATACTCTAATTCTATACACCTACATGTACATGTACATGTAATTAACGTCACATGATAGTTACATGACATGATACAATACAGTACAATACATTAGCCGATGACATTAGTTCAGTGTCTCAGTCTAAATAAAGGATGCTGTGGTCTTGCTCTTGCTGAATATTCCATGTACATCATGTCGTTACCGCCTGACATTGTCGCCATTGACCCCGCCTTCCTCTCAAAGCCACGCCCTTTCCCCTGACCCCCTCCGGACGTGGGTAAGACCTCTTCATCAGCATCACTATCAGAAGCAGCTAAAACCTGGAGAAAGAGGGGAGGGAGAGAATATACATGTACATAATGTAACTTGAGAAATCATCACTTCTATCTACAGCATACTATTTACTAAATATCTTTATTTATTATACATGTATTTAACCATCTCTCCCTCACTTGATGGAGCAGTTCTGCTTCTTCTTTCTTAGAGCTGTATGCCAGGTCAGTCTCAGCCTCCATGCCGGCTAGTTTAGTGACGACTTTGAAGCTGTATCCCTGATTAACGAGAAACCTTTGCCGCTTGGTTGAGAAATGCATCTCTTCGGTATCTTGTGAGATCAGCGAATAGAAATAAGCATTATAGGCTTCAGCTATGGACTCTACAGGAGAAAGGAAAATAATTGTACATGTACATTGTAGCCATAAACTTTCATAAATTCATTGCTTCACATACATGTACATAAGTACATATTTACCTTTCTTGGCTCTTAATATTCTTCCCAGCCTTTGTGCCTCCTATAAATAGTAACATTAATGATCACATCACATTACATCATCGGTAATGTACCTGACGTCTTGAACCACCATGAGCTGATACCTAGAAATACAACAAACATTAATAACCATTAATAACTATTAATAATTATTAATAACTTACTTGTATGAGTACATTAGCGTCAGGAAGATCAAAGGAATTGTCTCCAACCTACAAAAATAAATTAATAATAATAATAATAATAATTTTAATAATTAATATTTACTTTTGATATAAATATTGTATTAACTTGAGGATTGTGTCTGAAGTTTTTAAGTATCTTCATTCTCTCCTTCTGTGGAGTCTGTCCATCAATGAATGGCCTATCCAGTTTCATAGCATAAGTACGGAGGGGAAACACCATATCAGAAAATATCATTATCTTATCATTACGCCTAAT
>NW_003557532.1:0-1257 GCF_000090795.2 Amphimedon queenslandica
CAATGGATAGGAGGCCAAAAGCAGCCTTTGTGGACAAGTGGCTTCAAGTGCAATGAAGCTTTTTCTCAGGAGACATTCTGGGCTCTATTCTTCACTGTTACTGGCATTTATTGCCACTCAAACAAGCTCTGGAAGCCACGAAGGCCTCTTGTTCCTTGTTTCCCCATGTAGCTACACGGTATCTTGCCGTCCAAATCATGAGTGTGGGTGGATACCGTAATGCAATAGAGTAGGTGTGGCAGTTATGGGACATTTACTTATAATTTTATATTTCTTAATACTGTATTGGTAGATTTTGTTCAAAATTTTTCTTGAGACTTACAAATGTTCTATCTTTCAGAGAATATTAAAGTTGTAGTCTATATTTTGTATGTTTCATGGCAAGGAGCTAAAAGTAGTATTCTGGTAAATGATGCAATAATGAGACAAAGTGCTGAATACGAGACAGTTATGAGACACCTTTAAAACTTAATTTTAAAACTTTTTAGAATCAGGGCCAAGCTTTGAGGTCATTCCCAATTGCTTATGCTACATATATTAACATTATTTTAGTCATAATTCACATGCTTCAATTAATAATGTTTCAATAAACACAGTATATTCACATTACTACTGGTCCTGGCAGTCTTTGCAATAATACAGATCAGGAATCCTTCTCTTACTTCTTATATTTGTACACTTGAGATCATACCAATGATTACAACCATCACAACAAATCCAAATGTTGCTTTCATCACTGTCATCCAAGTATGCCAACCCACATTTAGGACATAAACTGTTTTCCTCTTCACTATGCAATGAAACTTCCTCAATCCTTTCACAAAGTTCTGTTTCATCATTACAATTTCTATGTTTCGAATTCTTCTCTTGCTGCTTCTCTTGTTTTTCTCTCTCCTTTTCTTTCAGCTTCCTTTGCTTTTCTCTTTGCTTTTCTTCCTTTGACTTTTGCTTCTCTTCTTTTTCCTTTAATTTCTCTCTCTGTTTTACTTCTCTCTTTCTTTGTTTTTCTTCCCTTTCTCGTTCCTTTTCTCTTTTCTTCCTTTCTTTCTCCTCCTTCTTTAACTTTTGACTTTCCTCTCGCTCAGCAGCTTGAACTTCTTTTTCATGTTTCTGCTGTTTCATTTCTTCTAAAACATCATTTAGATAAACCGTTTTACTGTTAATGCCTCTTCTTTTAGGCTTCTTCATTGAAGCTTCAGGAAGAACAAGAATTTTGTCAAGAGCTGACTCTGCAGAATTAGAACTATTAGAGATAGA
>NW_003557533.1:0-1257 GCF_000090795.2 Amphimedon queenslandica
TTCCCTCCAAAATTTCCCGCTATACGGTAATAGCTAACCCATGACTGATAATTTTTTGGTTTAACTCAATAAATTTACTTATTTTTTACTTTCATTATTGCAGGACATATTGTACCACCTGCTGCTAACCCTATTAGTACTGAAGACATTCCAGCTGCTGACAGGATACCAGACACTCAAAATCCAGTCACAGAAAGTATGTATCATAATGGTGTAATTCAAGAACAATATTTGGGGGCCCAGGAGGCGGCCTCCCAATAAAATTCTTAACAAATGCTTTTTGATATTAAAATACTTCCTTATATAAAAAAAATGCATGTAACACTTGTGGGGTTCCCCGTTCCAATGCATATTTCATTCCTACACCTATGCTGTGATATCATGTATAAAAAGATTGTACAGGGGGATTTAAAGCTTATTCACAAAACCACAAACTTTTCTAGCTGTACAGTAATCAGTAATATACTATATCCCAGTTCAGTTTGGGACGGAAGTGGAAGCAGCTGCGTAGAATTTGAAAAATGTAATTTGTCATAAAACGTCATTTTGGTATGCCATTGGGTTTATAGGGAGAACCCGGTTCTCAGGGTTCTCAAGAGTTGAGAGACCCAAGATTTCACAGATTTTGATGGACTTTGGCGACTAAGAACCTGTGAAAGTTTCATCCTTATCCCACTTTCCTATAAAAAGTTATTCCAGTTTTTCTTGTCCCAAACTCAACTGGGATATAGTATAGTAATTATTACACACAGCTGTATAACATATAAGGCCATAATAAGATAACAAGCATTGATCTTGTTCACACTAGCAGCTGGATTATGTATCATTTTGTGTTCTTGTTGCCATTGGTTTACATTGATCGAAGGGCATCATTTCACATCAATCCACCTCAGATGAAATGCTAATTGATTGATGCCCATTAATTGCCCTAGTGTGCATGAACACTATATGCACATTAATGATTATAGTTTGATGGATGGTATTACTTTATTTAGGTAAAATAGAAGAATGGCTGAAAGAAGGTGAAGTTGAGCTAGAAATTACTCGTATCAATATGCATGGTGCACCTGGAGCTGGTAAAACGGTGTTCACAACACCTCCTACTTAATGAGCCACCACCTGAGAAACTCACTGATAGTACACCAATAGCTTGTCCTGCTGTTAAAGCAACAAGAATATCTGTTGATGATAAAAATAAGAAGTGGGATAGGGTTAAACAAGAAGATTTACTTAACCAGCTTGCATCTCGTTTAAATG
>NW_003557534.1:0-1257 GCF_000090795.2 Amphimedon queenslandica
TTTTTTATTAATTTCATTTATTATTTTTTTGCCGATAGCTTCCGAGCACCTTCGGATTATTATTTCTGATTTTTAGAATTTTTTCCAATTTTTTCCAACGCCGCCGGAATTTTTTTTATTTTTTTTAATTTTATTTTTTTTTTCGGATAGCTTGGGAGCACCTTCGGATTATTATTTCTGATTTTTAGAATTTTTTCCAATTTTTTCCAACGCCGCCGGAATTATTTTTTTTATTTTTTTTAATTTTATTTTTTTTTTCAGATAGCTTGGGAGCACCTTTGGATTATTATTTCTGATTTTTAGAATTTTTTCCAATTTTTTCCAACGCCGCCGGATCTTTTTAATTTTTTTATTAATTTTATTTATAATTTTTTTGCCAATAGCTTTGAAGCACCTTTGGATTATTATTTTTGATTTTTAGAATTTTTTCCAATTTTTTCCAACGCCGCCGGAATTTTTTTTATTTTTTTTAATTTTATTCTTTTTTTTGCCGATAGCTTGGGAGCACCTTCGGATTATTATTTCTGATTTTTAGAATTTTTTCCAATTTTTTCCAACGCCGCCGGATTTTTTTAATTTTTTTATTAATTTTATTTATAATTTTTTTGCCGATAGCTTGGGAGCACCTTCGGATTATTATTTCTGATTTTTAGAATTTTTTCCAATTTTTTCCAACGCCGCCGGAATTTTTTATAATTTTTTATTAATTTTATTCATTATTTTTTTCCCAATAGCTTGGGAGCACCTTCGGATTATTATTTCTGATTTTTAGAATTTTTTCCGATTTTTTCCGACGCCGCCAGAATTTTTTCCATTTTTTCTTTAATTTTATTTTTAATTTTTTTGCCGATAGCTTGGAAGCACCTTCGGATTATTATTTCTGATTTTTAGAATTTTTACCAATTTTTTCTGACGCCACCGAAATTTTTTTTTTCTTTGAATCTTTTAATTTTCTTATTTTTTTGCCGATAGCTTGGGAGCGCCTTTGGATTATTATTTCTGATTTTTAGAATTTTTTTTATTTTTTTCGACGCCACCGGAATTTTTTTTTATTTTTATTTTATTTTATTTCATTTTTTTTTGCCAATGGCTTGGGAGCGCCTTTGGATTATTATTCCTGATTTTTAGAATTTTTTCTGATTTTTTCTGACGCGCTGGAAGTTTTTTTTTTTTTTCTATTTTATTATTTTTTTGCCAATTGTTTGGGAGTGCCTTCGGATTATTTTTTTTGATTTTTAGAATTTTTTTGAATTTTCC
>NW_003557535.1:0-1257 GCF_000090795.2 Amphimedon queenslandica
GTCACACTATACCTGCACATGTACATGAATGTATAAAACAGGCTTTGACTTTCTTTACATTTTCTGATACATATTGATGTACTTATGCTGTGTAGAAAGTTTGAACTGATTCCGGCTTAAATTTTTCAAGTTATGAGCACTTTTAAAAACGGTCACTTTTTGAAAAATACCCAAGGCTATATAGCCCATGGTTTTTTTCGGAAAAATGGCTCCGAAATCACCCCCAATTTTTATTACATTTTCTGATACATATTGATGTACTTATGCTGTGTAGAAAGTGTGAACTGATTCCGACTTCAGTTTTTTAAGTTATGAACATTTTTTTAAAACAGCCAATTTTTGAAAAATACCCAAGGCTATAGCCCATGGTTTTTCCGGAAAAATGGCTCCAAAATCACCCCCAATTTTTATTACATTTTCTGATACATATTGATGTACTTATGTTGTGTAGAAAGTTTGAACTGATTCCGACTTAAATTTTTCAAGTTATGAGCACTTTTAAAAATGGCCAATTTTTGAAAAATACCCAAGGCTATAGCCTATGGTTTTTCCGGAAAAATGGCTCCGAAATCACCCCAAATTTTTATTACATTTTCTGATACATATTGATGTACTTATGCTGTGTAGAAAGTTTGAGTTGATTCCGACTTAAATGTTTCAAGTTATGAGCATTTTTTTAAATGGCCAATTTTAAAAATATACCCAAGGCTATAGCCCATGGTTTTTTTCGGAAAAATCGCTTCGAAATCACCCCCAATTTTTATTACATTTTCTGATACATATTGATGTACTTATGCTGTGTAGAAAGTTTGAGTTGATTCTGACTTAAATTTTTCAAGTTATGAATATTTTTTTAAAACGGCCAATTTTTGAAAAAATACCCAAGGCTATAGCCCATGGTTTTTTCGGAAAAATGGCTCCGAAATCACCCTTATATTTTATTATATTTTCTAATACATATCGATGTACTTATGCTGTGTAGAAAGTTTGAACTGATTCCGACTTAAATTTTTCAAGTTATGAACATTTTTTAAAAACGGTCACTTTTCGAAAAATACCCAAGGCTATATATAGCCCATGGTTTTTTTTCGGAAAAATGGCTCCGAAATCACCCCCCATTTTTATTACATTTTCTGATACATATTGATGTACTTATGCTGTGTAGAAAGTTTGAACTGATTCCGACTTAAATTTTTTAAGTTATGAACATTTTTTTAAAACAGCCAATTTTTGAAAAATACCCAAGGCTATAGCCCA
>NW_003557536.1:0-1257 GCF_000090795.2 Amphimedon queenslandica
CCTATGCCAATAACAGAGAAGTACAATAAAGTTGTGTTCCTTTCAATGACATCAGAAATCGCTTGTGCATAAGAAGCAGCACTTGTGGTAGAGAGAGGCAATAACATTTGGCTGCTGAATTGAATAACCAATTCTTTTAATGATTCATTAGTCATCAAAGCATTGAGGATATAGCTTAAACTGGTAGAAGGAAGATAGACATTGGTGAGATGAAGGCACTTTAGCTTATCCAGCAAGGTAATAATGGAATGAACACTGTCATGAGACAAAGATGTTTTGCTGATGTAGAGATACAATATTGATGTCACCTGTAGACGTAACAAAATGGCAGAAGCAGAATCAGCAAAAGTATCATGCAATGATATTGATAAAACAGCTTGTTGAATTTCAATTTCTTTGCAAGTTTTAAGAGAAGGAGCTGTTAAAATAATTTCTGAACCAGGCATAGAAACATTTTCTATATAAAACAAAACAATAATAATTTTTGTACATGTCATGTAGCTACCTGTTTGAGGACCATGCACTTGCTCTTGCATCATGGTTGTAGACTGTTTTATGGTATCACTAACTAAAAGTTATTCAATAGTGTCCATGTACTGCAACATACCAGTAATATTCTTTACTGTCTCTATGCTTAACTTTTCCTGCAAAATTTCAACTTCTGTTTTAGCTTCAAATAATTGCTGTAATGCAGTCTCACTCAGTGCTATAATTTTATAAAATAAGAATTTTAATACTTTACAAACCTGTTTTTTCTTGTAATTCCTTTGCCAAAACTTGGTTTCTTTTTTCTAAACCTAACAATTAGTAATACTTTAAAAAGTTATTTAATACTGGGGAACTGTACTTGTAATTGTTGTCTGCATGCATGTTCTATTTTCTTCTAGCTCATAGCTAAATAATGAAATTTTATCCTTAAGAACCTCAATTTCTTTTTGTTTTGTATTTGATTCTTTTTCCAAATTCTCTGAAACGAAAATAATTTTTAGAGTATGCATAAAATTCCAACTTGTTTTAAGAAGCATGGATCTTAGGTAATCATTCTCCAGCACTGTTTTCCTTCGTATTTTGTCTCTTGCTTGCAATTCTTCCTTTAAATGGGACTCTTTAAGTATGTAAAAGTAATGTTTAATATTAAGCTTCCAAATTATATTACCACTTTCTTGTAATTCTTTGATATGTTCTGTAATGAATATAATGTAATAATATTACTTCTTATAAATATGCACCTTTTTTGTCTTTTAGTTTATTTTTCAA
>NW_003557537.1:0-1257 GCF_000090795.2 Amphimedon queenslandica
TTTTATATTAAGCTTTCTGTATGATAATGGCCTCATTCACATCTTAACAATCATTGTATTTGTTGATTTTTCCTTTGTATTTTTTACAAAATAATGTTAAATATTCTGTTCTTGTTAGGTGGTCATCTTTGTTCGAAGTGTTGCCAGGTGCATGGCTTTAAACCAGTTGCTCCAGGAACAAGCTTTCCCATCCATATGTATACACCGTGGCATGCAGCAAGAAGAAAGGCAAGTATTTCAAGTTATTTCATTTATGTACATGTTAATATCCCATTCGCCCTAAAATGCACGCACAAAATATATACAAAATATATACAATAAGCCCTGCACATCACCCCAAAGGGGCAAAAAGAGGGAAGGGTTGGTAATATTGTATGGGCCACACCCCCTAAGCTTGCGGTTGCAAATGGTGGTCAAACTGAACCCAAGGCTTAAACACTAGTTCAACGATGTGAAGCTAGTGGCCAGTTCATGAAGCAAGCTGGCCCACCCTGGCTGCAATGTATGCCTGGCACCTAAACAAGTGCCGCCAAAATCTAACTCTTACCAGCTGAACCAACTAAGGGGTCCAACTCAGGGTGGGCCATATTTGCCATGAGCAACTGAATACTCTCTGCATGAGAGCGCCAATAGTTAAGCTGTGTTAACTATGCCACTTGGGTCAGGCAATTACCCACCATGCCTTAGCATTATGTGTAATCATTAATGCTGCTTATGCCTCATGCTTAAGGTTCACAATAGAGAGGGAGGCATATTGATTATAGCCTTGCAAGCAGGCTGATTTAGAGGTACTTATAATGAATTAGGGGGAGTGTGGGTCAAAGACCCTACCCATACAAATTTCACGCCTGACAGGCGGAGAGTTGAACAATACAATAAAACAGAATGGGAGGGAGGGAGGGAAAGAGTTTAGGAGAATAGGAAAAAGAATAGGAGATATTAGTAAGAACAGCAGCCAGCAATTAGCACTCGTGTTTTGCGAATAGCTGATAATAACTCAGCCCCACCTATTAACCAACCCTCCCGGCTCAAGGATATTAACAGCGTTTAACCGTATCGCTCAAACTTCAATTAAATAATGAACCCCCAGATGCAATCTCAATAGTATTATTGCTATTGTCAAACTCAAATATTCCAATACAGCTCTGGTTAATAAAAAGCTCTGTTGGTTCTGGAATATCCCCTGACTGAGTCACACAAGAATACTGACATGATTTGATGGTATCAAGAAATATTGAATTAGCTATTCCTGTAGAA
>NW_003557538.1:0-1257 GCF_000090795.2 Amphimedon queenslandica
TTGAAGTGTCCTTTTCATACCCTAGCTTACAAGTTAGAGTGTCAAGAAAAGGCAGGTCTGGCTGATGTATTGATACATCCTGAAATAGGTAAAGTCACAACAAACCCTGTTGAAGCTTCGCACAATGTGCTTGTTAGGTATAGGTCCAAAAATTGGAACCTTGCACGTCTTCACTACCACGTTTCTACCAACATAGGTCTCATTCAAGGTTGCATGACCTATCTTTTTACAAAACGTGGTCCTCAGTACCACTGGATTCTTGACATCCTTGAGTGGATGTGCCTTCCTGTTGTTCAGAATCTTCCATCTATCTTGGAGAAGCTGAATGCAGATAGATTTTTTGATATAAAAAGCAAGAAGACCAATGTTGCTAAAGCAAGGAGGAAGCTATATAAGAGAAAGCGTAAAGTCTTTGAACATCAACGCAGGCAATTGTTTGTAAAAGAGAGTGCAATGAATCACGATTATGGAAGGGATGCATCTACTGAAGAAGTAATTGCAGATGCCTCGACTGACAAATGCAAATGTGGCTCAACAGACCACAGAAGGACGTCCCACAAGAGTTGTCCACTGAGGAGAACCTGTGATACTGCTACTGGAATTGATACCTCCTGTGACATCAATGCATTCAAAAGTGATGACAATGTATCTGAATATGACGATGATTCTTATGACTTTGAATGTTCCCTAAGTGATAAAACGGTTGTTGAATCGTGTGCATGTCCCAATTTTCCATGTCACAAATGGGATTGCCCTGATAATGTAAGAAATAGGAAAAGGGCTATGGATAGCTCACTCACTCCTGGTGCCTTGTGGACACCGCCACTTAAGAAAATGGGTCTGAATTCACTGAAAGTCCCTTCTCCATTAGTTTTATCAAAAATTAAAGACCAAAGTACCCCTGCTCTTGGAAGTGTTATTGTCCCATGCAATGCATCAACTGCTAAAAAAGTAGGCTGTGCTACTGTATCCACTCCATCTTTTATCCTTGGTAAAACGTTGGAGATGTCTGTATCAAAATGCTGTTCGCCATCCAATACTCTTGTTCTACCACAAATTCCACGGCAAAGTACTCCTGTGGTGCACATTTCACACACTGCATCAACTGTTCATAAAGTAGGCTCTCACTCCACATGTACTCCAACTTCTGTGGACAACATGCCGGAGGTACATGTATCTTTAAGCAAGTGCCCTTCACCGTCGATGACCCCAGGCCCATCAAAATTGAATAAGCAAAGTTCCCATTTAGCAGTGGCT
>NW_003557539.1:0-1256 GCF_000090795.2 Amphimedon queenslandica
TGCTGCAGAGACTGGAATTAACTATTCTTTTAATGGCTACATTTTGAATCAGAAGATAGTACAATAGTGAGAAAAATTAAGATAGCAACTGGCAGACTTTTGATGTTAATGTCAAAAAGAAAATTTGTGAGTAAGCTAATAACATCAGTAGGTTTCTTCTCACTACTATTCTTGTTAAGGGTCCCACATGAAGGCTTAAACCAATCAAATATAACAATGCATACTATGAAGTATAATATGAAGCAAGATCAGAAGAGATGGTTATTAGACTTTGATGTCTGTTCTCCAGTAGTATAAAAAGGGTGTAGTAAGAGTACACGTTAAACAGAATCTAGTCATGCAAGCTATATCTGGTCTTCTACTGGCCCTAGCCATCATCAGTGCAGCAGCAGCAACTAATGAAGGTAAATCTTATCAATAATTATAGCCTTGAACTATGTTGATTGCAATAAAATTACGTTCATTTGAGGATCCATTGCAGTAGGACCTAAATGATACACATCAAATGCCATTGAGTCCCACCAAACCTTGTTTAATTCATTGGCATCAGTAAGATTATGCTAAAAAGATAGGATAGAAGATTAACCTTAATAACTTGGCAATTGGTTTATATTGTACTTCCTGCCACATGCACATTATGGAACATTGCATGTTCAGGCAGATTCATTTGAAATTTAGAATAGCTGGATACAATTAATTTTCACAGAAAACTTGCCAAGGTTGGTTGGTGTGGTTATTCTGTGTGTGCTACTGATACAAATACAAATGTATTATCTGTAACATAATTGTAGGAGGATCACCTTCTCTAATTACTGAAGAGAAGGTTAATGGTACTCTGGTTAGATCAGTGTATCTTCAAATATTACGTGGTAGAGATGGTCGTGATGGACTACCAGGAAGAGATGGAGTGAAAGGAGAGAGAGGAGATAAGGGAGAGAAAGGTGAAACTGGAGCAAGAGGAGACACTGGTCCTAAAAGTGGAGGAGTAGTGTACACTCATTGGGGAAGGAAGTCCTGTCCTACTGGAGTTGAACTACTGTATGAGGGAATAGCTGGAGGTGGTCACTACAGTCATACAGGAGGAGGAGCTAACTATGTCTGTTTACCAAAGGTCCCTCAATATATGAGTGCACATGTACCTTCAACATATTATGCTCTAATGTATGGTACTGAATATCAAAATGTTAATGGTATATTTCCAGGAAAGCATGATCACAATGTTCCTTGTGCAGTATGTTATACATCTACTAAGAGTG
>NW_003557540.1:0-1256 GCF_000090795.2 Amphimedon queenslandica
CAAACGTAAGCCCTCTTTTGTCAAAAAGGTCTTTCAGAATTATCACTGTGAAAGAGCCATTAATTAGAGGTTTTTGCTTGAATTAACTCACAAAAGCTGCTCTCTGCTTCAGCCATCTTGATTGACTCTTGAATAACGTCCAACTTTGTCGCGTCGAGGACTAGAGTTAGCTAGAGGTCGACTTGTCCTGTTTTTGAAGTTTAATTCATTCTAACCATATATGGTATAGCCTAATAGGCTGGGCTGTGGGCACAATAACTAATGAATATCATCAGGGATATAATAGACTAACGTAATAATAATAGTCTATTATATCCCTGATATCATCAAAAGTGGGACTCTTGATATCATACAGATTAAGGGTAATTCCAGTGATATAAGGCATAGATAGATCCAAATACCACCCTTTTCTCTCTACACCATGTGGCTCAGTAAATACTGTCAATAAAACGACACTACGTTTTAATCTTTTTTACTTGCCTAGCTAGTCTCTAGCTCTTTTTCCTTGTCTTTTTCTTATGTAGATCTATGTAGTTACTGCATGCACACACAACATACAATGTATGCCAGTACATCATATCAAGTACATCATTACAAAATTCCTCAAGTGTATACAAGTATTGAATTTAGCCACAGATTAAAAGATAATGCAGTGGATCAGACATCCAAACACATTAATGTGAGATCAGTGATGCAATATCTTGACATAATCTCTTCAAAGATGTACCAGTATACCAATAAATGGGGCACTAAATGTAAGACCAATTGTAAATTTACATAATGCCTAATAGCTTGCTTTTGCAAATATTATATATTCTTTATTAACGATAAATAATGAGTAAATGCACACAAAATTTCTAAAGTTATCGTTTAACCTGCTGTCCCCTAATCAAGAACCATTTTTCATCTAATTGTTTAGGAGTCTCTTTAAAGCAAGCAACTAGATAACTGCTGGCAGATTCACTTGTTACTTTTCTTGTCATCTTACTCTACAGAACAAAAATTATCAAAATTACAATATTTAGAAATTTTGAAATCAATTAGCTTTGCCTTAATAGGGATTCATACAGGATTTTTTGTAGGGGGACATAACAGAAATTAATGGTAACATCACACATTTTTGAAGATTTCTATTTTTTGATATTGGACTAATCAAGCAAAAGCCAATTTGCCAGCAGGCATGAGCTGTAATATACATGATTTCAATGTGTGGTTTTTGCAATGAAAAGCAGTGAATCACAGTTTTAACGCCTTTA
>NW_003557541.1:0-1256 GCF_000090795.2 Amphimedon queenslandica
CTAATTGTTTATTAGGGTATTGCTAAACCAAAGATATCCCATAATGTATTCCATACAATATTCAATGAGATATCAGTATTGAACAAGTACCATCAATACATTATGTATCACCTCTCCTATACTGGTACCCTATAGGCAGTCAGTATTACTAGCTGTTGATGATATTAATGGCTGCTATTGTCCAACCTCTTTTAAACAGGTCTGTATTTAATGATGAGGTATAATGAATATTAATTAACACACTCTCTCTCTCCTTCTCTCTTGACAGGTTCAGCCAGAGCATTTGTGTATAGTAAAGACTTTAAGGGAATTTTTACAACCAAATAAAGTAATAACAATAATAATAATAATAATATTATTATTATTATTTTCCCCAACTTATTTCATTATATATTTCAAATTTTATTGTATTTTATTTTATTTTATTGTTCTAATAATAATATTAATAATAATAGTAATAATAATAATAATAATAATAATAATAAATTATATTATAGTTTAAAGGTGTTGTGGTTGGATCAGTGTCCAGGAGGTTAATGAAGAACATGAGGACTAAAGGTATTAGATATACTGGCATGGTCTCAGGGAGGAAGGTATTGTAAACACAAACAATACTGTAAACAATGGGTGTGGCTTGCTCCACCCATTTGTGTTTTAGGGTAGATATTTATTGGAGAGTTTTGATCCGGTTAAAGTGATGCCATTTTCTGCTAGTGAGTTTAATACTTATATTAATAATCTTAATAAAGAGAAGTGGATGAATAAAGGTGAGTTTATTTATTTATTTATTTATTGTGCTTGCATTAAGCCACTTTTATGCTACAAGCCATTTTAACTTAAAGTGGTTCATAAACCATGAGGTGTAGTGGTTCCACCTGCAGCTGTGTTTAAATCAGTTTATAATGATACAGTGTATATACACAATACACCTGCTGCTCCTCCTTCAGTAGTTAAACCAGTTTGATTATCTACACCACATACTTGAGCTACTTTAGATAAGCCAGTACTAAACAACATTGATTAATGGCCTCATGTAAACTGGTTTATTACTAAAGGAGACTTGCACTGGTCATAGAGTAAATGTGGTTATAGATATAAGACTGAGGAGTATATTATTATTATTGTTTATTGTGTTGTGTTACTGTAGAATTAAATAAACTGATGGAAGATGAACTATGGACACTGTCTGGAGGTGTACCTGGAGAACTGGAAAAAATCTGTAGATATATTTAATTTGTATAATAAAAAATCTAAAA
>NW_003557542.1:0-1256 GCF_000090795.2 Amphimedon queenslandica
TCTCATTACAAGCAGTTAGCTGCTACAGCATATAAAACACTAGGTCTTCTACGGAGAACTTTTAGTTCTGCTGTTGATATACCTACTAGGAAGTTGCTATATACATCTTTAATTAGATCAAAGCTAACATATGCTTCTACTGTCTGGCGTCCTCATTTTTAAAGGACATTTTATTTCTAGAAAGAATACAACGTCGAGCTACTAAGTTCATTTTAAACGATTACCATTCTGATTACAAAACTAGACTCATTAAATTAAATATGTTACCCCTCATGATGACATTTGAACTAGCTGATATTTCCTTTTTTCTAAATAATTTTCACTTCTCTGATTCACCTTCTAACTTTAATGCTTCAAATTATTTCTCTTTTTCGTCTACCTCTACTCGATCATCTACATTTCACAAGTTATCTTCTAATTTTACTTCTCATCACTCCTCACATCACACTTTTTTCACCCTCTTCCCTCGTTTATGGAATTCTCTTCCACCTGTAAAAATCTCTCTATCTAAAGAAACTATTAAATTACACGTAAAGAAAACTTTTTGGAATCACTTTATTGTTCGTTTTGACCCTAATAATGTTTGTTCTTATCACTATGTATGTCCTTGCTTTTCTTGTGCCAATCTTCCTGTAAACTCTATGTATTCCTGATTTGTTTATGTTAGTAGTTATTTCATTTTATTTTTATTTTTATTATTTCCTTATTTACTATTCTTATTTTCTCTTTTTTTTCTCTCTCTCTATCTGTTTAATCTTTTTTTGTTTGGCGGTCAGCTCAGGAAGCTGGCTGTCCATCTGTATACATTTGTATACAGTAAAGTTTTTTAAAGTTAAAGTTAAAGTTATTTATTATTATTATTATTATTATTATTATTATTATTATTATTGTTTTATTATTATTATTATTATTTTATTATTAGTATTATTATTTTATTATTATTATTATTATTATTATTATTATTATTATTATTATTATTATTATGAGAGTGAGAAAGGAAATTTTTTTATTATTATTTATTATAATAATAATTATTATTATTATTAGTATTATTATTATTATTATTATTATTATTATTATTATTATTATTATTATGAGAGTGAGAAAGGAAATTTTTTTACTGTTATTTATGATTATTATTATTATTATTATTATTATTATTATTATTATTATTATTATTATTATTATTATTATTATTATGAGAGTGAGAAAGGAAATTTTTTTATTATTATTTATTATTATTACTATTATTATTA
>NW_003557543.1:0-1256 GCF_000090795.2 Amphimedon queenslandica
TTTGCAAATATGTAGTGTATAATCTGACGTCATTAGTCAGGCTCTTTTAAATATTATAAAAGGAGTGAGAAGTAAAAAGTAAACAATCATTACAAAGAGGATAATAATGCTCTCTCTTCTTATACTAGCTATTGCTTGTCTCCCTCAGTTTATCAGTAGTTCTAATCTTGCTCTTACATTTGATGCTGCTAAAAATACCTGTACTGCAGTCTGTACTACCTGCAGTGATTCCAGTAATACTGATACCAATCAATACAATGAACTACTCAACACTACCAGGAACAATAGCCAAGATATTCAAGAAATAAAACAGAAAATGGATGGTATCATTTCTTCTCTCTCTCATATCAAGGAGACTGCTACCTCTAATGCTGGAGCTATCAATGATATACTGCTACTAGTGGAAGACCTTATCATGTTACACAATGACTCATCTTCCTTCTCTCCTATCCCTACTTCTTGTCAAGAGATTAAGAACAAACAACCAAACAGTCATTCTGGTGTATATCTACTGGCAACTGCTACTAACAGAACTCAAAGTGCTTACTGTAATATGGAGGAGCTGTGTGGTTCAGGAGGAGGATGGACAAGACTAGCATATCTGGATATGACTGATGCTACAGAGAACTGTCCTTTTGGGTTTAAACTGTACCAGTCAGGAGGAGTTAGAGCTTGTGGTAGAACAGCATCGAGTGTAGGCAGTTGTGTATCAGTTCAGTTCCCATCTAATGGTATCAGTTACTCTCAAGTATGTGGTAAAGTAGTGGGATATCAGTATGCTTCAACTGATGCTGTTGATTCTACAATTGGTACTGGTGCTCACAATGATATTAATTCTTATTATGTTGATGGTGTTAGTATCACTCGTGGGTCTCCTCGTCAACATGTCTGGACACTAATGGCTGGACTGGGCGAAGTTAATTATACTAATACAAATAATGGACGATACAATTGTCCTTGTTCTCAAGGTAGTCCTCAAAACTCAACTCTTCAGTCTTTCATTGGTAATGACTACTTCTGTGAATCTGGTAATCCTGCTACTGATGGTTCTATTCAATCCATACTCTATGCATCTGATCCATTGTGGGATGGTAAAGGATGTGGTGGTCTTGAAGGTGCTTGTTGCACAGCTCCTGGTCTTCCATGGTTTCACAAGAAACTGGGAACTACCACTACTGACTACCTTGAGATGAGGATATGTGGGGATCAAGATACAGGTGGTGAAGATGTTCCCGTTAGTTTTTACGAGTTGTATG
>NW_003557544.1:0-1256 GCF_000090795.2 Amphimedon queenslandica
TCAAACTTTCTACACAACACAAAAACATGTATTTGTATCAGACAAAAATATTTAAAAGGAAAATTCACCTCTAGCAATTTTTGACATACATGTAATAGTACAGGATGTTTTGTCAAACTGTAGAGCAGTTTTAAAAGTAGAGAAAGAGACGTGTAGAATAGTAAAGCCATAAAGAGAGTAGAATTTGTATGAGAATAGACTATATTCAGAAAGATTGCTAAAGATAATGTAGGGCATCTTAAGAGGGGAAAGAGAGATCAAATAAGACCATGCATGTAGACAAAGACATTGCGCACTAAGGGAAAGAAATGAAATGTTGCCAAAGTGGTATGCACAGGGTTTCCCACAGGTTTATAGTATAGTGTTCACCATTTTAACAGTGCATACACCTTTCTCATTTTTGCTCCTATATGACCCTATCCTACATTCCTTCCTCTCTGCATTCCTTTCTACATCTGCATGTGTAATATGTTTACATTTAGCACATGCATATCAAAAATGTATGCTACACACAGGCCTACATGTATGTCACTCATTCATTAAGTATAGCTTATGAAATAAAGTAATTGCTACTACGCTTATATGCACTGAATAGCATTACAGCTTTACTCTTGATTACATTAATCATTGCTCTTTAATCTGATTTACCATTACACTTCACTGCTGTGCACTTCCCTCTCTTTGCCATTTTCCTTTCTCTATCTCTTTAGTGTCTCTGTCTCTCTCAAGCTTATGCTTCAGTACTGACGTCATCAAGTATTTCATTGAAGTAAGATCAATTATATATTTCCCATTTTATGTTTCTCTGTATGATTATAGTCCAATTCAAGTTTCAAGCTATGAAGTATCAAGAGCAAAGGACTATTATATGCATGACCAAACATTGTTGTATTGTTGTGTGTTATTTATTTCTTTAAATTGCCAAAAAATATTTTAAATAATTTGCTACTACTATGCAGCGAAAGCATGCAATTGAAGCAGCTTATGAAGCAAAGTCCTTTCACTTGATCCACTTCAGGATGAGAGATTTAGCAATACAGAAGTTGGATAATAAAAAATAATTTTTTTCAAGTATGTTAGCAGTGCAATTCTGACAGTTGTTCGGTATCAGCAGGTAGGTATGCACAATTACTTGTTATGAAAAATATAAGTACTAAATTTGAATGAACAACTACAGAGATAATCAGCTAAACATACTTTCTGCATGCTTAATGAGGGGGTGGGGCTGAAGGTTTTTAGCTGAAAACTCAAAGGTT
>NW_003557545.1:0-1256 GCF_000090795.2 Amphimedon queenslandica
TTGTAGTACTGGTACATGTATTAATTACAGGCACCGAATACCATTAAAATGACTACTACATTGTACATGTACTTTTGAGAATTATGAATTATGATGTGTCAGATTTCCTTATTTGGAGGAAGATGAGTAGCCCATAAAAGTTTCTTGTAGCTTAAATAGTTTGAGTTCCTATGCCAGTTGTACCAGTCAGTAGTCAGTCCAGCAGTAGCTATGTCTCTCCTGTTAGTGGTTGTTCTCTTATTCTTCAGTAGCTCCTGCAGTGTCTCCTCTGGTCAGTATTATGTGTCTGATGACTGCAGTTCAGTTACTCATAAACCTTGTAATTTTTTGTCAGTGTATGTGTGAGGATTTATGAGTGATTTATATTCATTGTGCTTATTGATTGTCAGTTATTATTAATTATTAGTTCATTATTATTCATGAATGTATTTTGTATATAAGAGAGTAATTTTTGTGAGCCATTTTGTGTAGTGTGTGTTGGCAGTGTGTGTGTGACTGTGTGTGCAGTGTGTAGAAGTGTGTGAGCGTAATCTGAGTGTTATTGAGTCGTTGGGAGATAGTGTGGTACTATCTATCTTTATTTGATATTATTGTTTGAACCAGTAAAGCTGGTATATTATTTGAAAGAGATTCTGTTGAAATATATATTTTGTGAAATTGATAGCGAGCCCGGCATTGGCGAGCTAACTAGTGAATCCTGAGCTGAGCTGACTACTAAGGAAGCAACTATATAGACGGGCTGGACGGCATCCCCGAATCCCTAGAGAAGACGCCGTGACAATTTGGTCCACACTGATCCGGATTTGACTGAGCGGCCTAGGATCTGGAACTGGTAGTAACTCTGTTGTGACGGTCTGAATACAGTCCTGAAGTTGCGGCCTTGGTAGAGTACCTCCTAAGGGAGTGGTGAGTCTGTTCTTCAAGATATTGCAATACGGGAAGGGCTGGTTTTTTGTATACTTACCTGTTGCTTTACGCCATATTTTCACTTCTTTGTAAAATCAAAATTGTATTGTTGCACGCACGTGGACTCGCGGTGGGTCTTGTGGTTAATTTGTTGTTATAGTGTTAAGTAAACTTTGCCTACCTCCTCTGTCTGAGAATTCATTTTTTGTCTTTATAATGGCTGATCTTGCTGTTTTGAAGAGAACTCGAGGTGGGCATCGTGCGATAGCCACTCGAAGAGTAAAGGAGGTGTCTGATCTCTTTGCTGCATCCCCTGGGCCTGATGAAATCAAACTTGGGCAATTGAAGCG
>NW_003557546.1:0-1256 GCF_000090795.2 Amphimedon queenslandica
ATGGTTTTTCCAAAAAATGGCCCCAAAATCACACCAAATTTTTATTACATTTTCTGATACATATTGATGTCCTTATGCTGTGTAGCAAGTTTGAGCTGATTCTGACAAATATTTTTTGAGCTACGGCCATTTTAAGAAAACGCTAAAATTCTAAAAAATACCCAAGGCTATAGCCCATGGTTTTTTCCAAAAAATGGCCCCAAAATCACACCAAATTTTTATTACATTTTCTGATACATATTGATGTCCTTATGCTACGTAGAAAGTTTGAGCTGATTCCAACTTCAATTTTTCAAGTTACAGCCATTTTAAGAAAATGCCAAAAATTTGAAAAATACCCAAGGCTATAGCCCAGTTGAAAAGGGAACAGAGCCCTCAAAAAATTTATTATGAAAAAGGGTAGAAATAAACATGTAGGTTAAGGAAAGGAATATAAGGAAGAAAACAAAGAACAGGTTAAAGATTGGTTAAGGTAAAGAAAGATACACAAAGTGATAAGGAAAAATAATAATAATAATAGTAATAATAATTTTAATAATAATAATATTGATAATAATAATGATAAGGATAATAATAATAATAGAATAAAAATTTTAAAAAAGGAATAAATCTAAGAAATACCAATGTGGGCATCAGAGGCCGCTCTGTCAAAATCTGAATAGTCAACTACTTTGCCACGATGCCGGGTACCCATTATACAGCGAATTGCAGACCGAAGGATAGTGAATGAATATTGGCAGCGAATAAAATTCATTGTTGAGTGGTAGGGTCTGTTAAATTTGTCAGTGTAGAGGAGAGAGAGTCTCTTGAGGAAGAAGGTGGTGAGGGGGCTACAGCCACCCGAGGTGGAGAAAATAAGGGGAGTGAAGGAGGAATGCTCTACTTCCCTCACCCTTTGCTCATACTTTCTTTTCTTCTTTAGCTCATTGTCTCGGTAGCATGCTTCCAAAGTGCGAGATTTGTTGGTAGGGGCTAGAGGACAAAACACTCGAACATCAAAGAACACTTTCCTAAAGCAATGGCCCCAGAATCCCTCAGCAGAAATGTCCAGTCTAGCTTCATCATCGGTGGATGCTGTCCGATATCGCAAAATTTCCCCAGTGAGGGGTTGTAAGACTGGTTCCTTGACGACATTCGGACAGACATCTTTTTTTTCCAAAAAATGGCTCTGAAATGACCCCCAATTTTAATTACATTTTTAGATGCATATTGATGTCCTTATGCTGTGTAAAAAGTTTGAGGTGATTCCGACTTCA
>NW_003557547.1:0-1256 GCF_000090795.2 Amphimedon queenslandica
TTCTGGGGCAAATTGGACCACATCTTTTGGAGAAGAAGCTTAAAGGCAGATCTTTTTTCTTATAACAAGCACATTTTAGCTTTTAATAGAGCTACAGCAGGTAAGTGAGGCATTTTCTTCTTGCATTCATTGCCGACTTCCTTAACAAACTTTCCAACGAAAATGACAGCCAATTATGACATGTGGGCAGATACCGTGTATAAAATTAATGAAATTCATTTCCAATTCTCACCCAGTGGTCTATAATTAGTTTTTAAGTCAGTCTAGTTTTTAAATTCGTAAATTTTTTATTCATGCATTAAATAATGCAAGCAATGACATATTCCACTTTTACAGTACTTCTGACTATTAAAGCTGTTAGTTTTGTAGTTTTGAATTTACATGTATGCTATTTTTATGATAATTAGAATGTCACGAAAAGCTATTAGTATTGTTCATGGTGGTGGATGAAACTCTGGATGCTATATTTGGAGATGTTGGTACTTCATAGAATAATTATTCATGAAATGATTTATTTTATTATGCTACTAATGTTTAGAATCGTACCTAGAAATTTCTTTAATTGTAGCTAGAAATTACTGTTGCCCAAAATTTCTGTGAATTTTGCAGATTTTATTTTGGCAAAATCACCATGCCTTTCAATGTGTACTGATTTTAAAGGATTAAATTTTCACAGTTTTTGAAATCTGCATAATTAGCAGAAATTTTGGGCCACAGAAATATCTAGCTCCATGTGTATGGCATTTGCAATGAAAGGTTTATTTTTAACTTCTTATCTCTGTTAAACAGATAACATTTCCCCAAGACTAGATATATTATCAACTCTTTATTTCCCTTGGCACTACTTAATGTGACACCAGTATATTTCCAGGTCAGTAAAAACTATTATTGCTGTATAAAATTTGTTTTCGTTATCTGTAGAATGACATTCCTGTCAAATTATTTTTAGAGATGAAAATAGGCTACAAAGTTCTTGGTAAACATTAATGCAAAGTACATGTACTTTTTACATTTATTATTAATATTGTTCATTCCTTGTAGACTCAACAGAGTAACCTGAAATCAAATGTGTGGCTATACAAGCATTTATTCATGTTTGAACTGTTTTTTTTACATTTTTGCTTGAGTTATGAACATTATAAATTGAAGTACAATTTAGTCAGTACTGCGCATGCGCTGATTGCGCCCACGCAAATAATTGGATCCATTCCTGTCTTTAACGGCATGTAACCTCGTCGAGCTGGACATTTTGTTGT
>NW_003557548.1:0-1255 GCF_000090795.2 Amphimedon queenslandica
AAAGGAGCATTAAGAGCACATTTACAGGACCTGCCTATAAATAGTTATGAACATTATAACTGGCCCCAATATTTATTGCTAATTCTAAAATTCCAAAGGAAATGTCAATTATGTATAAAAAGTATAATAGCTCATACTTTATGCTATCAACACAGTAAGAGTCACATCAAGGGCCAAGAAGATGAAGGTGATGTTACTGTTGTCCCTGTTTCTTTATGCTAGTAGTACAACCAGTGGATCTTACTGTATGTCTACTGACTGTACTAATCAAGGTACTTCTGGGTCCTTCTCATTATATCTAAGAGTCTGTTGTGTTATGGATAACTTGGGAAGGAGTTTTACTATCAAAGGGAATGGCATCAGTAGATACATTCTCTGTCCAAGTGTACTACCAAAGCCTTGTCAATCAGGTACACACAGTTATGCAGCAATTTTTTATTAAAAATTTAATATCATTAGTAAGAAGTTGCAAGGACTTAAATAGCACTATCAATGGTGACTACACTATATATCCTGATGGAGTGACCCCAGTAGAGGTTAGTATAACTTGCTATGATTCATTCATCATTGATATACTGTACAGGTATACTGTGATATGAATGGTATCAATTGTGATGGAGAAGATGGTTGGACTAGAGTAGGATATTTTAACATGACTGAGTCTGATGCTACCTGTCCTGCTGGACTAATACAAAAGAACTTCACTAACATTGATCACCCACTGTGTGGTAGACTAGCTAACAGTTCTACCTGTATTTCAACTACTTTCTCATCTAACGGACTAACATACAATAAAGTCTGTGGGCAAGTTAGAGGATATCAATCTTTTAGAGCCCGGGCTTTTCTTAATTTTCAAAATGATATTGAAAATTTTACTGTTGATGGTGTATCCATTACTCATGGAAGCAATCCTCGTAAACATATCTGGACATATGCAGTGAGCAACTTTAAAAATTCATAAAAAATCCAATTTTGATTGGAATCAGCTCAAACTTGCTACTCAACATAAGAACATGTATACGTATCAGAAAATATTATAAAAATGGAGAATTCTCTCCTAGTCATTTTTGGCAAAATTTGGCCAAATACCCTGTACTATAGTACAGGGTATTTGGGCAACTTTTGGGCAACTTTAAAAATTCATAAAAAATCCAATCTTGATCGGAATGAGCCTAAACTTTCTACACAACACAAGAACATGTATATGTATCAGAAAATATTCTAACAATGGAGAATTCTCTCCTAGTCATTTTTG
>NW_003557549.1:0-1255 GCF_000090795.2 Amphimedon queenslandica
TCGGCAACTTTAATTACTCCATTATTATCAATCCTAGGAATTATAATCATTTATATATTATTAGTACTTAACTTACATGCAGTTTCTAGCAGCAAGGTCACGATGCACAAAATATTGTGAAGCCAAGTAACACATTCCATTAGCAACTTGTAGACAAATTGAAAGCAAATGCTTCCTGACATTCAGAATAATTTCTTCATCTTTGCCATCAGTTATTGTAATGTTAAGTCTATCGTTTTTTAAGTAAGATAATAAACTTCCTCTTGACATGAATGGCATAATAATACATGGAGCTGGTCCCAAATCCAGACTCACACCAATAAGAGAAAGCACATTTGGATGATCAAAATTTGACATGATGAGACTTTCTTCAACAATGGAAGCAACATCACTTCTTGAGAACAATCCTAAGTGTAAGTATACACGTAACAATTAATTTTCTCACTCTCAATAATAATAATTATACCTTTGAGCGTTTTAACAGCAACTACTTGTGGTACATCTTTACCAGTTGCTAATAAAGCTCTATACACTATACCAAATTCGCCTATTTTAATAATTGATAAAACTGCAATTGACTGACTGCACTACTAAAAATTACCTTGTCCAACTGCTTCTTGCAAATTAATTTGAGAAGCAGATATTGAATATTTAACTAATAACTGCTCTAAATGGTTTGAGGAGTTATCTGAAAATAAAATTAAGACTAAATTGTTACTAAAAACAACACATACCATGAGAAATATTAGAATTAAGCTTCGTTTCAAGATACTGATTTGTGGATGTCACTGTTTCATTCCTGTCAATGGAGGGCTTCTTGTGAACAGTATGTAGTAAAAGACTTTTAATGCCAAAGAAAACTTTTTTGCAGATACGGTAAAATTCTTTTGTACAAAGACAATGCACTACAAAAAGAAAAAGACCATGAGATCCAGTCAGTAATACGAATAGAGAAGCAACTAGATCTCGAATAGCTTTATTAGTGAAAGTGTCCTCTGTCATTAGTAACATTAGCACTGAAGATAGACAAAACAACGTAGAATGAACCAATAATGTAGCCAACTGATACTTATATGAAGGTTTTAAAACTTTCCTTTTATTGCCATCTTTGATTCTTGATGACATTAACAGAGAGATTATGATAACAATAAACATAACCCAGATGAATGAGTAAACGATGACAAAAGGTATAACCATAATGTTACTCCAGGAAGGAAAAATAGGCATTTTTGAAGGCTCATATCTCAGTGAATAA
>NW_003557550.1:0-1255 GCF_000090795.2 Amphimedon queenslandica
ACGGTACACTATGGCACTACTAATTCATGTACCGTATAGCGGGTAAATTTGGAGGGGCTAAATTTTGGCAAATTGCTGAATTTTGGTGATCGGCGAGTTTTAATTTGGTGAATTTGTCAGTGGCCACATGCCATTGAGCATGCGTATAATGGCTCAAAATGGCAGGGTTTTATTTTGGCGAATGGCTATCAAAACGCCAAAATCGCCAAATTTAATCCCCTCCAAATTTACGGTAAATTCTTTAATATTGACACACTCCTTGCCACCATATCTATAGCTTCATCCTCATACTAAAGAATTACGACCATCCTGTATAGCTTCTCCAAGTGATAAACAAGATAATCGAGGACTTCTGGAGATGATGAACTAGTGTAAGTTTCCAAGAGACTTAAACCTTGCAGCCACCCACGAAAAACAAGATTATCCATGTCGAGATTCATGCCATCCACTTCGGCCATTTTAATTTTGACCACACCCCCACTTCGGGACCAGATAAAAGCGGGAGACGGAGCGGGAGTAGGAGCGGGAGTTGACGGATAAAAGCGGGAGACGGAGCGGGAGATGCCACGAAAGAATGCGGACATAGATCTGTATCTAGCCACGTGTAGTTCAGGAAAGCTGGAGAAGACGGACAGAATCGGAGAATGTGTGGCACCAAAATAATGTTATTTCTATTAATTTTGAGCAGGAGCCCATGTTTTGAGTTATAATTCAGGGGCGGATTTAGGGGGGGGGTTTGTGGGGTTGCAACCCCCCCAAAACATTCTAACTCAAAAAATTTTTAATGTTTTTATTGTTGCAACAGTGGTGAAAGTGCCAACCACCTAGTTTATATAGCAACATTATTGTGGTTAATGAATATAATTAACAAAGAATGAGCTCCAAAAATGGTAGAAAAGTTGATTTTCACGTGATTTTAACCACAAAATAGCGCCAAAAGGGGGGCGTGGCCAAAATTTCAGCGCGCTTCGCGCCATTTTTTCCCACAACCCCTCCATTTGCAAAATCCTAGATCCGCCCCTGTAATTCCATTAATCTGACAACTCATTTTAGTTTTGATTCTCGTTATTTTGGCATTTACAAAAATTATAGCTAGTTACTATAGCATTACAATTTTAAAGTACTAAAATAGGGCTCAGTAATGCAATACTGCATGCACGAGTGGTGAATTGAGCTCAATTTACAAAATTTGTGAAGTACACAAACAAAAGTACTGCACGCATTACAAGAAATCAGTCTTATGATATCAAACTCC
>NW_003557551.1:0-1255 GCF_000090795.2 Amphimedon queenslandica
TCATTATTTTATTTATTGTTGTGTCCAGTAGGTGATATTTGACTTGTAATGAATAATGCAATCTACACTTGAGTTTAGTCTCTTTGTTACAAGTACTGACTACAAAACTCTCATGTAATATAAAATCTCTAATAATTCCAGTTAAGATATTGTTTGTCATGTTTGCTATAATGCATTAACATTAATAATAATAATAATAATAATAATAAAACTTGAATTGTTTTGATTGTAATATCTTGTATTACTATTATACCTGAGGGTTAGTTTGTGAGTACATTTCTTGTAAGTACTAGCTCAAGTACCTTTTATCATAATCACCAAGAGAGTACCAACTACCAATTATTATTAATTGGACTTACCACTAACTCACTAAGAAGAATATATTCCAATGCATTCAATAGCAGGACCATCACCTCATCAGCAAGCAAAGAAGACATGTTTTAACCTGATGTATTCCTTGACATACAACCAACTAATAATTACTGTACTTATTGTTATAATGTTGGGAGTGATTGGATTTAATTTAGAAGGTGATATGGGTGTGGGTGATTATGAGTAATGAATATTGTTATTATGGGTGTGGCTTGTTAACTAACATTCTTGACAAACAATGTCTAAAGGTGAGTTTCTGTTTTCTTCCTCCTCTTTCTCATCATGTTTGTATTTTACAGGTATGTATCAACTGGGAGGGATAGCAGGACACTCAGCTCCAGTAGTAGGAGAATCAGTGTTCCTGTGGGGAGGGCAAAGGCCTGACTTACCTGTTGTTCATGATTCCCCACAAAAGAGGAAATTTTTGTCCACCATTGATAGACTGGAGTTTAAGACTGGTTGTTGGTCCTCTCACGTTACCAGAGGAACGTCACCTCCTCTAGGAGCTATAGGATACTTCAGTAGTACCAGAAACAACGACATCTTCTTTTTTGGCGGTTGGTGTGGACATGACATCTGCTGCTATAATGACGTCAATTCATTTAACAGTCTAACATATGAATGGAGTAATATAATACCAACCAGTGATGCTGTAATGAAGAGAGGGTATGGTGGTATGGTGTGTATGGAGTCTATGGGTACAGAATACCTATTTATGATAGGAGGGACTGGTTCTACACCCACTACATACCAATCACAGTATCAGTATATTCAGATTGGTAGGAGTCGTATTCGTACTAATGAACAGAATTTATTAAATTTATCAACAAGTAAGTATTTTATTAATTAATGCATATATTAACAATCTATACTCTGCTTGTGA
>NW_003557552.1:0-1255 GCF_000090795.2 Amphimedon queenslandica
AGACTCTCCATTGTCCTCTGGAAATTTGCTGGTGCTGATGAAATACCAAAACGTAATCTTTCGTATTGAAACAATCCTTTGATTGTGTTTATCGTCGTGTATTTCTTTGGTCATCTCATCTAGGACTTAAAAGGAAAAGGGAAAAGTTTGAGTGCTTATAATATGCGATACTGAATGACTCAGCAGAATCTGGTTATTTTAACTAGATGAATGTAAAACATTAAGGGGCTCAGCCCACTAGCCACGCTATATTTTAAAGGTTATATGGTATAGAGCTACATTATTGTACATGTACATGAGTAAATACAGTAGTTTGTAATGAAGTCATCATGCTTGGAAATACAAATTTTCTTTATCAGTTTATCACATTCTGCAGCAAAAAAGTTGTGTTGGAAGCCAGAGACAGTAACTGCAGTCATAGGTTATGTCAGTAGTTGTGGAGGCTTTACAAGCTCACAACTGTGGCATATCTGCCTTCTTAATCTTCCTTGTTGTATTTGGAAAGTAGTAGAGACTTCTCTTGCATTCTTGCTGACTCAAGTGAGTGACTTGTAACTTGTAAGGTCAAGAACGTGAACTGAGAACAATGAAGAATTGATAAGTGCCGTTAGGGAGAGATTGTTACCATCCCGTAAATGTCCGTAAAACAAGTTTGTGCGCATGCGCATTGGTGCAAAATGGAACTTAGTTTTTGTCAGGACTGCTCTAGGGACTTTTAAAGCCTTGGGACTCTCTGAAATAAAAAAAAACTAAACCCTAAACCAACTAAGGGGCTCCTAAATTGAGTAGGGACGCTCTAAAAAAAAAAACCGCCACCCTAACCCCTAAACCCTAAAAACAATAGCTAAGTCCAAAAAAACAATAGCTAACTAGGGGACTAACATAACTAGGGGAGAAGGCTAAGTAGAAAAGGTAAAAAGTTAAATTTTTGAAAGTAAAAAAAAAAGAAAAGCAAATTTGCCCTGCCCTGAGCTGGATTCGAACCAGTACCACGTCCACATTCTGCCCCACGCCTTCCCCACTGAGCCACCACGATCCTGCTGCCTTAACCCCACTGATTGTCGTATCTATACTTAATTTCTATATTGTTATAAGATAGTATACTGGGGCGAAGCCCCAGTATAGTATACAGGCGAAGCCTGTAAAAGTCCGTTGACGGATAGTTTACGGGATGGTAACAATCTCTCCCTAATGGCTAGTAGAATTGATAGCTGGCGCCATTTTATTTCACTGTGACCACACCCGTTTTCAAAGA
>NW_003557553.1:0-1255 GCF_000090795.2 Amphimedon queenslandica
TGGTACTGATGATGGATCATCAATAGGTCTTGCTAATATGTATAACTGTAGAGGAGTTGATGATGAAGGAAGAGGAGAGAGAGACAGGGGAGGAGACTGAGTAGCTGTGAATAGGTTCATGTTGATGACATTGGAATGAAGTTTAACAGAATCAGGATCAACTCCTTCGATTGATGCCATGATACGATCTCTACTTTCACTCGTTAAACTAATGAAATCAGAATCAGTGAAATAGTCATTGGTCATTGATACAAACTGAACACAGAAATCAGTACAGGCATGACTCTGTGTATCACCACACTGATCATCGTAACTTGATTTCAACGAATTACTCAAATCAAATATGATATCATTAGAGATATAGCGAGCACCAAATGGAAGTGTTTTAGTCAAAATGTATCTACCAACTGGTGATTGAGAAGTAACGTTAACTGGAGTCCCTCCTAAGTGAGATCCTTGACAAATTATTGACGATAGTTTCAGTAATAAGGACCTGACCCTTCCAGCTAGTGAAGGTGTGGCAGAATAAGAGAATAACTCATTAACGATTGTATTAATATCATCAGTACTGACACCACTGGTGATAGGAGGAAGGTTGGTACGATCACTGGTCAATATCAATGTAAGACCATCGGAATCAACTCCTGATGTAGAATCATTTGGGATGAAGTTTGAATCAACATCTCTGAGAGCAGAATTTAGTATAGTGTCAAGAGCGTTTAGTAGAATCATCTTTTGAGATGAACTCAATTGAAATTTCATGTTTATCAATTTCATTGTTGATATCATCATTGATCGATACTGTGGACTATCTAATACTGAGTAATCACTGATCATACTTGAGTAGATTGATACTGATATATCAGGATCAAGTGTGTTAGTATCATCAATCGAGAGCAATATAGACACAAACCTTGACATCACTTGAGACCAATCTTTGGTATCAGAGAGACGTGATTGAAGATCAGTTAAAAGTGATCCATGATTCACACTAGACGATGTTGATACTGATACATTAAACTGACCAGTTGTATATTCTCTACCTTTATTATCATATACCCTTACATACAGTCTGTTAACACCACTGGGTAGTGTGAAACTCCTTTCATTAGTAGAGGTTAAACCAGTGAGCCAGTATATAGATCCATCTGTCATTAGCCCATACTGATAGTATAAAGGTTGATCATTAATATTGTCATTAGTCCAATTGACTCTTACAGTAAAAGGAGTTACTAGTTCTACTCCAGTTGAAGGA
>NW_003557554.1:0-1255 GCF_000090795.2 Amphimedon queenslandica
AATACTGCATTACAGAAGTGTATAATAAGCTCACTGCACCATGTGATGTACCTTTACTTATGCAAATTCCTACATTTAATGTCTATTACAAGGAATACTGGCATAAATATGTATCACTTAATATAAATTTTACTAAACAGCATAAAAGAGTGAGCCTTTTGTCTACACTCCTCAAGAAGACAAGCGTTATTAATAATTTTAATATAAATTGTATTACAGCTACTGGTCAATCATTGGTTCATTTAGCATGTACTAGTGGTAGTATATTATTAGTGAAGGTATTAGAGGAGTATGGTATTAATACAAGTTCATTAGATTATGAGGGTCAGTCTGCAGTACATTATGCTGCTTTATCAGGTTCACCTACTCTACTCAGTTATACTGTATCTGAGTATAGGTTGAATGCCAGTCAACCAGACTACAAAGGTGTAGTACCATTAGCATTAGCTTGTATGTCAGGTAGTATCAATGCAGTAGAATATATTATGAATACTAGTGACATTGATATTAATATAACCTGTAATAAGGGTAGGACACCTCTTCATTATTCATGTTGGAATGGTAATATTGATCTCAGTGAATACCTTATTGAAGTACAGGACAGTGACATTAACATAACAGATAATGGTAAATGGAATGCATTAGATCATAGTGCTAAGAGTGGTAACATGAAACTAGTTCAATACCTTATTAATAATCATCAATTGCGTCTCACATCATTTGTATTACTTCAAGCAGTGCGTAGTACTAAACTATCATTAATTAAATTATTAGTTAATAAATATAAACTAGATCCTCAAGTTAAAGCTGGTGACGGTATGCAAGCAGTTCATTTTGCAGCTGATGTTGGTGCTATTGATGCCTTGGAGTATTTAGTAAAAGATTGTGGATGGGATTTGGATAGAGTAGGTGGAATAGGCAACATGAATGTGTTTCATCATTCTATGTTAAATGGTCACTTTTCATATATTAAATATATTATTAATAATTATCCACAATATACTAGTCTGTTACATTCTACTGATGATAATGATGCTCTACCGATTCATGATGCCTGTTCTAGTGGTGTAATAGAACTTGTGACATTTCTAATTGATGTAATGAAATGTGATGTCACTACTGAAGATATGAATGGCTTTACTTGCGTCACACATACATGTGCCTCTGGTAATCTTGATCTGTTAAAATTATTACTAAAACAATATAGCCTTAATCCTAGAATATTCAGGAGCTCCTCATCACCAGAAGCTGCAGT
>NW_003557555.1:0-1255 GCF_000090795.2 Amphimedon queenslandica
TGCTAGCATTAATATGCAAATAAAAAATTCACAAGGTAGGTATTTTTAATCAGTATAATTTATATTGCTCAATTTTTTATGGCAGATCATTCATCATCAATAAACAGTACTTTGGAGTTTCAGAGTAGCATTGATAGTTATACCATTATATTTAATGCTACACAGCTTGCAACTGAGCTCAACTTGATAAATCCGACTAATATTACTGCTCTCTTGCTTCCTTTTGATGATGATGATCTCCTTGTCTCCATCTCTCCTGCTACATTAAACATTACAATGTCAAGTGAATCTCCAATACCTTCTTTAGCTAGCAATACCGGTACATATTCTCAGTCCAGTATGTATTCTCAGTCTGGTATGTACTCTCAGTCCAGTACATATTCTCAGTCCAGTACGTATTCTCAGTCCAGTACATATTCTCAGTCCAGTACATATTCTCAGTCCAGTACGTATTCTCAGTCCAGTACGTATTCTCAGTCCAGTACGTATTCTCAGTCCGGTACATATTCTCAGTATTCTGATGCAGCCACTAATTACTGTACTCCATCAGTATCTATTACAACCACCACAAGTACATTATTTTTAACTGTTCAACAGCCAGCAAGTACAGTATATGTGACTGTTCAACCCACAAGAAGCATTACTGGTAGTACAGTGTATGTGACAGTTCAACCGACTGATGCAGTATCTACACAAGCTAGCAGTGACAGTATCAATAGTTCTATCATTGGTGGACTCTTTGTTGTTATTGTAATTGTTATTACTATTATCAGCATCATTGCTGCAATTATTATGTACAGGTGTGGCAAGAAAACTGGTCAAATGGAGAGCATTCAAATCACTTCTACTACCACAGAAATGAAGAGGGTTCCATACGGCATTACTAATCCAGCTGCTATTGATTCACAAACTTCAGAGAGTCCTCAAGAAATGTATACTGAAATGGCATCAGTTAATCCTCCTCCTCCTTCAATGAAGTCCAACACTATTTCGTACTCGCACTTAAATCAATATCGTAATGTTGCCACTAGCAATCCTCACCCCAGGACATACAGTATGATAAATACTGCTACAATGGATAGACCAACCGCATATGCTAATGTTACTAGTCCTCTTCCACCTCCTCCACAAATAGTAGGAGATTTACCTGATCCTTTAAATGAAGAAGAAGAAATATATGAAGACATGACAGCAACTGCACTGTAAACATTTATTTTTATTGCTACTATCAGACATTTAGTTTTGCTTTCTAAAA
>NW_003557556.1:0-1255 GCF_000090795.2 Amphimedon queenslandica
GAATAGTGAAACTGACTAGCCCTGACTTGAACAATATCATTGTACTTGGATCGTTTTTGTTGTATGCTTGTGTTTTCTTTTACTCATATTCTGCTACCACTAAGTATTTGCAAACTACATTTTGTAATGTAAGCTTCATAAAAACTATATACATTTAGTTAAAATTTCATTCTAATTATTTAGATTCGTATTTGGTTGTTTTCTTTGGGATATAATCTCTGTTTTGGTGTAATACTATCAAAAACATGGCGTGTTTATTATATCTTTAACAATCCAAAACCTAATAAAAAGGTAATGATTTAAAGCATTTGGTAATTATCTTGTGTAATAGGGAGTTAAAGATTGGGTGCTTTTAGTGATCATATTAATTGTTGTGGCAATTGATCTTGCTATTATTCTGGTTGGTTTCATCATTCCAATGTCAAGACTGAAGAGTTCAGAAGAAGAAGATACCATACATCCACAAAATATAAATGTATTTTTACACTGACACATTTTATTTTTTATCCACATGCATAGGATGAGGGTAAGCTACAGGATCACTATATTCTCATATGTAACCAGTCTGCAACAGTTATTTGGCTAGCACTTTCATTTGGTTACAAGGGACTGCTTCAAGTCTCAGCAATTTTCATGGCATTCCATACCCGCCGAGTCAAAGTCAAAATCCTTAATGAATCAAAAGAAATAGCTGCAATCATTTACATCAATAGTATTGTATTAGTACTATTGGCAGCATCTGAATTTACTCTTGCCACACATCATAATGCTTATGCTGCATTGTTTGGATTAGGATTACTTACTGAGGCAACATTGTTTCTTGGACTAATATTCATTCCAAAGGTAAGCAGTATCAAAAGTGTGATTGTATTTTTAAAATATGCCAAAAATACAATAATCATTACTTATGTCTGGTATTTGTAGATGGTTCGTTTATATCTTGATCCTGAAGGAGAAAAAATATTTACTCGATCAGATGCTCCTGTGACAAGTACTCTTCAAACAATAGCATCAACCATTGACAAAAAATAAACCCATTTTGTAACAGGAGAACAGTAATTTTTACTAATAAAAACGTTGTCCTAAAATTGTTTTCATATTTGTACAGATAATATTTTTTAGCAGATTGTAGTCAACTACGCCCACGTAATTTATCTATTGGGGGTGTGTTTGGTAGTGATGGGCGGATTCATAGATAATAGAGTACAAATCTGTCACCCGGTTATCCTATTGTTCCTGGATAGTTGTCCGGAGT
>NW_003557557.1:0-1254 GCF_000090795.2 Amphimedon queenslandica
AACATGGCTGAGAGTATATAAAGTTGCAAAACTTTAAGTCACAAATTGGATTTTTGAATGGATCCACACAATTTTGGGCCATGAAATATCTCGCTATACAATATATAGTGGTCATTAGTTAATTTAGTTTGTATATTTAATAGTAAATCATGCTGTATTATTGCTTTTTTTATTGGACTGCATAAGATATTTTTGAATGTCATGTTTTTCATTCATTAGAAGATGAAGATTCACAAGACGTCTATGAGTATCTTCCAGAAGAGGATCAAGATTGATTTATAACTTATTGATGGGATTTCTTTTGTTTGTTTGTATTAGATTTTTATTTCTTTACTAATTTATTTAAAAGTTTTGATCTAGATACAGCGACTAGAGTCACAAAATTTTTTTGCCAATATCAATGGAATTTATTATTACTCATTATCACTCCCGTGGTCCGCCCTCTTGTCAACAATGGCTAGATACCTCGATAACATCCAGGATATGTGTGAGTCTTGGCTAGAAGACGATAAACAGATTGAAATCATCCTACTAGCTCTTGATGGACTATTCACAAGAGACGACTACCATTATGAAGGTAGAGGTCGGCAGTTGCATTATGAAAGGCTAGACGACTGGTACCCGGCTTCCCATCATAGTCCTGGTGCCGACCCAAGTAAATTACAATACCTTTTTGCAGAAGTTAATGAGAAAGTGGGAGAAAAAGATGCTCTTTTAATTCTATATGAGGCTTTACTGGGAGTAGATGTGGAAGAGGAAAAGCTATGCGACATCAGAAATCATTGTGACACTGAACTAGCTGATAGCATGTATATACATGAGAAATACCCAGATTTTAGTGTATTACTAGCACTAGGAAATATTTTTGCTTCCTCGATAAGTGATTACGGTGTTTTCAATGCCAAGTTGGATGATTTTGCAGTCATGTATTACCGCTCAGAGAATAAATTGAACTGGTTTCAGGAATCCCACACTGCACAAATTCATGAGTATTTTTACAGATTAAAGTTTAAAAAACGTGGAGGAATACTTCAAAGGGCTATGAGAGAAGGATATGTATCTCTGATTAACATCAATATCATTATTTGTGGGCCTCCATACGTTGGCAAGACGGCATTCAAGGCTTTATTGCTTAACAAAGAAGCACCTCTCAAACACAATAGTACACCCATTGCTGCACGCCCTGTACAAGCCATTGAAATACTAGCTGATGGAGATAAAGTTTGGAAAGAAGTCACCGATGATGATTTACTG
>NW_003557558.1:0-1254 GCF_000090795.2 Amphimedon queenslandica
ATCCCCAAATCTACATAAATACATTTATTTCAAATGGTCAACAGAAGTATTTATTCCAAAACACACACTAATGTGATAACAATCACTCACTTCTACTAAATCCCAAAAGTAAATATTTCCATTCTCTGATCTGCTTAATCATTATGAGTATACTCTGTAATGGAATGGCCTTTAAACCTTTGATAGTAAAAATAGGAGGCTAATGTGTTAAGCAATTCTCCATTTTCCTTATCTAATAGTCTGATATGATTATCCAGTAATGATATTAGCATACACAATTAGTATACAAAATAGAGGCAGTCAATCAAACACAAACTTACATGCGTGAATATTTCAGAAAGGAGTGGTTACAACCAATAAAATAATTCAATTACCATACAAGATAATGTTAGATAGTTTGCATTAAATGAGGATACCTATTGAAACTGCCTATTTATGATTTCAGTTTATTTTTCATAAGGGACTCAAAAAATTGTGTTTGATCAAAGCATAAATTAGCCATGTATTTATAATAATTATTTTATTATAAAAAAAGAAGCTTAAAATTACTAAAATGGGATCAAGCATTAGTTAATTAAAGTTTGTTCAAGGAGTGGTTCCCTGGCCTCAGTATAATCCCCTGAATCACTGCACACATAATATGGACGCCTTCTTTGATTATACTGTCTCCTCTTTTTAGAACCAGGAAAGCGTTCCTTTAACTGATATACCTTTTGATACAACAGCAACACTCGATTGACTTTATTTGTCACTAGTAAGATGTGATAAGCAATGATCATCATGAATACTGCAATAATTGGATAATTTGCAATAGCAAAGAACATCACAAGTTGCTTTGGAGAACCATTAGTCAAATACATATACTGTGAAACCAGAAACACAAAATTAAGAGCAAGGAGCATCGTTAGATTCAGCCAGTTGAGACTCTTGTATCTGAAAGGTGTTGATCTTGTATGAAGATAAAGCAAAATGTGATAAATGAGAAGGAGAGAGAGGAAAAGTGGTACTCGCCCTTTACTGAAAGTTTCAGACACATAAGTAAACAGAACAAAGAGTTGATGCAGTGCAAACCAATACCACTTGTTTCTTCTATAAGGAGCATGAATCGCTTCATAAAATGGACGAATATATTCTCTGAACTTGTCAAATTTTAATAAAAATTTACCCAGCAACATCACAATGAAATATGGTATCAAAATCAATCCAGCTACAATTGATGTTATTGCCATTAACCATCTATGACTCTCACTATGT
>NW_003557559.1:0-1254 GCF_000090795.2 Amphimedon queenslandica
TAGCTGACCTGTTTGAGTATAGACGTTACGAAGTTCCTATGGTAACTGAATGGTTTGAGAAGAAGGATGGAGAAGGATTACTGATAATCTTTGATGGTTGGGATGAACTAAGTGAACAACTCAGACAGTCTTCATTAGCTGCTAGTATCATTCATAGAAAGCAGTTAGACCAATGTTCAGTAATTGTTACCTCTCGTAGCTATGCCTCCTCTTCACTTTTGAAAATGGGTACTCTCACTAAACATGTTCAGGTCATTGGGTTTTCTAAGGAAGAAATATCAATAGTAATTATACAAACAATTCAAAAAGATAAAAAACTTGCACAAGAACTCATTGATCACAATACAACATGGAATGGATACAAATCACATTTCACAACTACTCAAAGCAGTAAGGACTCACAACTAGCAGTGAAACTCATTAATGATCTTAAAGTACGAAATGATGTCCAATCATTGTGTTACATACCACTAGTCTGTTCCATGGTCATCTTAGTTTATTGTAAGGAAGGAGGACACTTACCAACAACACTCACTCAACTGTATGAGAACTTTATCCTACAAACTATCAGAAGACATGTTAAAAGACATGACATTAACCCACATATTTTAGGTAGTCTTTCTTTTTTACCATCACAGTTAGCTAAACCTTTACAAGAGATGTGTCAAACAGCTTATACTAGCCTGGCTAATACAACAATGACATTCTCTTCACATCAACTACAGTCACTGAGTGAGGCAGTCAAGGAAGACTACCTTGGATTGATGACAACATTTACAGAATATGATGAAGATAAGTATCAGTTCCTTCACTTAATTATTCAGGAATTTCTAGCTGCATGGTGGATAGCTAAGCATGAGAAGAAGACAGAGGAAGTGTTTAAGGATCACTTTGATGATGATCACTTTCGAATGTGTCTGAGGTTTGTGGCAGGTCTAACTCACCTTGAACATGAGAGCTATCAACAGTATTTTAATAAACAACAACTTGACTTACAGTGTAAGAGGAAACCATTGTTTGGATTTGAGACTTGTCATCTCTCCTACTTTTTTCAGAATCCTGAGATTAAATCACATGATCATATCAGTCCTGATGATTTTGACAATGGTTCCCAATCTTCTTCTTCAACTCCTGTATGAATCACAGAACACAACATTATGTCAAGTATTAGCACAATCCATCAACAACCACTCACTGTGTCTGGATAGAGTATCATTATCATTGTTTGACTGGTTGTGTCTCAGTTATTGTATA
>NW_003557560.1:0-1254 GCF_000090795.2 Amphimedon queenslandica
CAATAGCTATTGGATTAGATATAGCATCAAAGAAGATATCATCTGGTAATGACAGTGGGTGTGAGAATGTACCAGGAGATCTAGTACCATTGGAACAATTTAACTACACCAACACAAAACTAGGCTGTATTTTTAAACAAAGTTTCAGTGAAGTTGACTTTCTTGGAATAACAGTAAGTATGATTGTATAAAGCTATGAAATTATTTTAAGGAACAAATAGGGTCAAGTAAAATTTAATGAAAATGGAGCTAGAAGTGATAATGTTATATTATATCAACAGTACAGAGTGTTAAGTAAGCTAATTATTATGCCGTTTGTTACGTTAAATCAATTGTATCATAAGATGGTGTGCCAGCTAGATATTCTTTTGGCTATGTAAGTTTTGAGACAGAAAGAAGCTTTTTTGCATTTGAAACAGGAGAATCAAGTAGTACTCTTTGGAGTGGTATGTATTATAGCAAGTGCATGTTTTTATCATTAATTTTAATGAAGATGGAGTGCCTCCTTATGATGGATTTCCAGTAATTGGAATTACTACTAATAGTATTGCACTAGTTGTTATATATGATATAGTTGCTGGAATTGGTATAATTTTTGCCATTGTTTGCTTCATTTTCAATGTCATCTTCAGGAAAAAGAGGTAGATAGTGTTGTATGAAACTTCTTCATCATTGCATATCAACTCATTATAGAATAGTAAAATTAACCAGTCCTAATTTGAATCACATCATAATATTGGGCTCAGTGTTACTGTACATAAGTGTCATCTTTTATTCTATTTCTTCAATGAATAAAACAATACAATCAACATTCTGTAATGTAAGTGACATCATCCAATGACATGTAGTACTGAAAAATTTTCACACAAATACAATTATTGTAGATACGTGTGTGGTTGTTTTCTTTGGGTTACGATCTCTGCTTTGGTGTGATATTATCAAAAACATGGAGAATATATTATATCTTTCACAATCCAAAGCCAAACAAGAAAGTATAGTATAGTTAAAATATTATACTAATTATGATCTGTTAATAGGGAATGAAGGATTGGGTACTTTTATTCATTGTATTACTCATTATTTCTATTGATATCATTATCATTCTTGTTGGGTCTACAGTTCCACAATCAAGACTGACCAGTTTTGAGGTAGCAGAAAGTGGAAATTCTCAAGAAATAAATGTATGAAGTATAAAAATAATTGTTAGAACATTTGAACAGACTGCATTTATCCACATGTAGGATGAGGGGAAAG
>NW_003557561.1:0-1254 GCF_000090795.2 Amphimedon queenslandica
AGGAATTGTCTGCATACTTCACTCATGATCAGTTAGACAACACAGTTTTTGGGTACTTTGCTGTGCACCTAAATCTTTTAAGTACTTATAAAAATACTAAGTACTTTTAAGTACTTTATCTTAATGATAAATTATCTAATTTAAATTAAATTGAAAAAATATTGTTCTTTCCAAAAAGGCCACTGATTTAAGCATAGACTTTGGTAAAAATAATGATCAAACTGTTATTGTCTTATTTAAAAGTTGTGATTGATTGGTCTGTAAAAATAATAGTTTATATCACCATGTACCATAGTTATAGTAAGGTCAAAAGGACCCCGAGGTAGTACACAGGCCTGTACACCTAACTGCAGGCAGTTAAATATATTCACTGCAAGATAATGAGATAATGAGATTCATTGGGTGAGTTTATTTGTAATGAGATGCCCCCTCACCTCCATGGGTCAGAGATGAAATGATATTGTCAAATTTCATTCATTGAACTGTGATGTGTCTTGTACTAAACTGAGCATCCACCTGTGAAAACCAGACTTCTGGATCAGCAGGCCAGAAAAGTGATACTCTTACCCTATCAGGATTCTTCCAATTAATGTCTGCCCCTTTAGAGATTGTGTATTCTATTCTGGCCTTAGTCTTGCAGTCATGCACCTATTCTATCAGGATTCTTTCAGTTTATGTGTGACGTACCTTTTACAGATACTGTATGTATTTCTAGCCTTTGCCATACTGTTATCCTATCAGGATTCTTCCAATTGATATCTGCCCCTTTAGAGATACTCTATGCATTTCTGGCCTTAGTCCTGCTAATAGTTGAAGAACTTTCTGTCAGTGTCAATAGATATGACTAGGCCAAAAAAACTAAAGGGAAAGGTGAATGTGGTATTGCAGAAAGCAATCTGTCTCTAGACCTTTATGGCATAAATAGAGCTGGCAATCTTCGCAAAACCATTATGTGTCGAAAAAATTATAATTCAGTTCCTTCTTTTCATAAAAATGAATTCATAAGAATTGTCTGCATACTTTACTTATGTTATGTATCAGTACTGAATGTGGTACTCGTCTTTCCAGTGATCAGTTCTTAGACAACACAGTTTTTGGGTACTTTGCTGTGAAACTAAATATTTTCTTGATCATAAACATTGGTAATGTACTTTTCTAGCTAGCCATCAATGTCAATAGGTGACTAGGCGAAATGCAAAAATAACTCTTAGACAATTTTATACTAAAATCATATATATTGCATAAGACTGTTGC
>NW_003557562.1:0-1253 GCF_000090795.2 Amphimedon queenslandica
GCAGAAGAAGAAAATCAAGATACAAGAATTGCGTGATAAAAAAGAACCAATTAATATACTAGTCATTGGGCCAACTGGTTCAGGGAAATCAACAATTGTGAATGCTTTAATGGGAAAAGACATGACCTCAATTTGTCATGGAGCTGAATCAGTTCAATCTAAAATAGATGAGTATGAAGGGGAGGTCATCGGAATGAAGATAAAAATATATGATACTGTTGGGTTTGGTGACACCAGAGGAAAGAGTGGGGAGCATATAGTACAAGAAATAGCCATAAACAAATTTGATTTGATCTTGATATGCTTGAAGTTTGATTCTCGAGCCTATGGTGATGTCAAGGATATGTTCACAACACTGAAGAAGGAAATCAGCAAGGAAATGTGGGAGAGATCAGTAATTGTACTGACCTTCACCAACATGTTCCTTCAACTTGGAAGTATAAAGCGATTGAAAGATGAAGAGAAAGAGAAAAGCATTCATCATAAAATCAATGCATTTAAAAATAAAGTATCTGAATTCCTTTCTGACCAAGTCACAGAGGAAACAATACACAACATACCATTCTGCATTGCTGGAGAAGAAGATGAAAAGAAATTACCAACCACAAAAGATTGGCTAGTGGCATTGTGGGAGTCTTGCATTGATCGATGCAGTGAAAGGTCTCGCCCACTTTTAAAGTTTTACTCAACCCAACGATTGTTAGGAATAACAGGGAACATAAGTCTTCCTACAGTGACTGGAGCAGTAGCAGGTGGAATAATTGGAGCTGGAGTTGGTGTAGTGGGTCATGTACCAGGTATGGTAGGAGGAGCAGCATTGGGGGCTGGTATTGGAGCAGCTGTTATGGGTAGTGTGTCTGGAGCATTTGTTAGAAAGGACACCCAGAAAAAAAGTAGTTTAAACAAGTAACATTGTAAATTGTAATAGTCTCAGTTGAGATTGTTTAATGTACATAAATACAAATTAACTTAATTGTGTGTGTAAATTTATTTGCTAGCAAAATATTATGTAGTGTTTTCAATTTAAACTAATACGTAACACTCCGTAATTAATTGACCAATAATTAATTGGGTCTGCATTTGTGTTCACCCCGGCCTAAATTCAACACTATTTTCATACTGTGAGGCAGCACATTACACGTTTACACCTACTTTGAAGCCATTGTTATCTGTCATGGAAGCCATATTAAAGTATTACAACATTAAGACTTCTTAATACATTTTATGTTCTTTGTATACAAACTACAAAGGTC
>NW_003557563.1:0-1253 GCF_000090795.2 Amphimedon queenslandica
ACAAATTTACCAAATTAAAATTCATCAATCACCAAAATTTAGCAATTCGCCAAATTTTAGTCCCTCCAAAATTTCCCGTTATACGGTACTTACCAAATGCTAGTATAAATGGTTCGCTACTACCAGCCTCATTACTAAATACAATACTGATAGTACACTGTTGATACTCAGGGACAGATATTAATCCTGTTACATTTTTAAATTTTTTTATTAGGTAAGTTGTACTGCTTTCAGTTCCATTATTACATAGTATACTAACTGTAACATGTTCAGGAGCTTCACCAACACATTCCAGTATAATCTATAAATTAATAATAATAATTATTATAACAATAATAATTCATAATTATAAATATTGATAACATACCGGGATATGAAACTGGAGAATAACCACATCTTGTGTATAATAGAGTATGTCAAGTGATGTATTTTGTATAGTTCTTAGATTAGGTACTACAATAACGTAATAAACATAATGTAATAAACATAATGAGTTAAGTATGTGTATACCGTAAATCTTCTAAAAATTCGGCAAATTAAATTCACCTTAAAATCAGTAATATTGAAAAATTAGAGGATTAAAAATGTTTTTTTACTTTCAAATAATTTTTATTGACTAAATTGGAGGGAGGGTCATTCCAAAGTCTCAGCTGCTTGGTAAGGTAGACTAAAGCACGTGGTCAGTCATGTGCCGAAATAAGAGGATTATGTCAAAATTAGAATACTCAGCCAGTAATTTTGCATAATCGAATAATTAGAGGTAATTTTGTGAAAATTTGGAAAAAAAAATTTAATTTGATGAAGTTAGAGTGTTGAATATTTAGAAGATTTACGATATACGTACCTCTTTGATATAAAAATGTATCATTATTAGATACTCCTTCTCCTAATTTGTTAACTCCAGTTATAACATATGCATAACGATGAATAAATAAATTATTATCCACAAACTGATAACTGGTATCATATACTGATACAGTATCCACTAGACTACCAGTAATAGCATCATATATTCTTAGTATGTAATACAGTATAGGTACTCTATCATCAACTGTAGGAGCAGTCCATGTTATATTGATAGTAGAACAGTTGTCAATTGAAGAGTCAATGTTAGTAACTTGTCCAAGAAAGTCTACAGTACATGTGCATTAAAAAGAAGATGAAAAAACAATAATGATGCTTACTAAATTCAATGGATGACATGTTTTTAAACTTTCCTCCATTATTGCTCAATGATACATTAACAGTAAATG
>NW_003557564.1:0-1253 GCF_000090795.2 Amphimedon queenslandica
TGTATTTTAAAGCATACTATTTATATACTGTATAATCTCCTTGGTGCTTAAATAGTCATTATACAAAGAACCAATATTTTAGGTATGCATCCTAGTTTACGTAGTACATACTGTACATGTACATCCTCTATTGCCTACTGTGGGCAGCTCTAAATGTTAGTATGTAACTCCATCATGTAATAATGGCCATTCACATGCATGTACACACATGCCACTACCTGCTTGGCTGGCAACCAAAGCAATAGCCTATCTTCTTAAAACCCATAGCACGAGACAGTATGGCAGGTGACACAGATGCATGCAAAACAATGATGGGGACATGACCCCAGAAGTGGGTGTATAATTTTTGGTAATGCAAAGTGCACATGGATAGAGCTTACTGTACATAGGCTAATAAAGCTAAGCATGCTTCTAAACTTTGGCTAAAACAAACATCTCATTGAGACCTTTAGAGGCTCTCTAACTTCTAAGTCTTTAATGCATGTCTTTATTCGAGATTTTTTAATTTGCCATTTTTTCCCTTTACTTGTACTGCACCCACCCAACATTATATGACTTATATGCGTGGCAGCATGGTTGAGGCTGTTAATTACGTGTATGTACATGTAGCCAACAAAGATTGACAGTACATGGTTCACCATAATGTTTATAGTACATGTATGTTCATTAGTAGCTAGATCACTCCTTTTTGATCAAGAGGGAAGTGAGGGAGCATCTGGTTCCAGACTGAACTAATACCGTACGTTTGGTAATATTCGAGAGTCCAATATTTTGCGTTTTCTCCAAAAAATTTCCTTAGAAGCTAATATTTGTGGGTGCAAATATTCATGGCTGGCAGTTAGCAAACTTCTTTTCACTTGGATGTACAGCACTAGCTTCCAATACATGGCTTATAGTGGAATATGGAGTAACAGACAAAGACTTTGGCTCCTCCACTGGCTTGGAAATATTAGTTAGAGCTCTGCGTGGCCCGTTAATTAGTTTTTATGTGTGGGTGGTAGGGGTTAAAATTTTGTGGATAAAAATGAACCACGAAATTAACAAAAATTAATGCCCCACGAAATTTACCAACCGTAACGGTATGTCTCCTGAACAATCAAAGTTGGTCACTATATTAAAAGGAGGCATAATATTACATGTACATGTATATTGCTGTTGTTATAGTATAGGTCCATGCTTTAATAATTAGCACTCTGACACGATAGTACCATTCTTTACAATATTGCAAACTAGTCCATTATTACGTCACCTCA
>NW_003557565.1:0-1253 GCF_000090795.2 Amphimedon queenslandica
TTGAGATTCACAGAAACTAATTCGGCAAAAATCAAATTATTATGGTACAAGATGATAAGAGACGGTTTAAATTCACGATAATTAAATCTGCAAAATAGATCTTTAGGCCAATTCGTGAAATTTACAGCCCTGTACCCTACGGTACACATACAAATTTAGGTACAGCATTCATTGTTAAAAGTACAAATTATTAAATTGGGTACCTCTAACCACAAAATAAAGTCCCGACATGTACATGTATGTCTGTCAGCAGTTAATCAACAGAACAAGTGACTGTATAAAAGGTGCTTTGTTTCACAAGTATACACTACAAACAATGTTGACTACACAATTAATCACAACAAATATTACATACATGTACATGTGTATAGTAAATAAATTAAAATAATTGCAAATAACAATTTCTCTTTTTTGTTATAAAAAATAATAATAGATTGCACACACTTTTAGGAAAACCTCAGACATTGAGTTGAGATTGTACATTACAGTCATTTAGTTTATCATTACTAGCTTTCAAATAAGAATAAGACATGAACAAGAACAACACAAAAAGAGAGAAATAAAACAGAGCATTCATGAAGGTGAGAGATAAGGGCCCTGGGTAGACTCTATCATGCAAAATAAAGGGCAACTATTGCCATCATACTTTGCAGTTTCATGAGATGGCAAAGTATAGTTTACATAGATAAAACAAGTGCCACAAAATGGGTGGTGCCAATTACTAATAGTTTACTCAATAAGCTTAAACTTCAAACATAACAATGTTCCCAAACACACACTCTCTTTTACCCTGATAATATTTTGAGCTATTGGTACTAGCTGCATACCTCATTCTACACAGCTCCAGACATCATTACTTGCCATGTTATGGTACAAAAACATGGCAGTACAATTGTAAGGCATTAACTACCTTATGAGTTGTTCCTTGCTTTAGAGATAATTTTTAGTTGGCTGGAAAACCAATGTGTAAGTTCTGCCCCTATAGTCAGTCTAAACGAAGGCGCTACACAATTGTGAAAGGGTTCTTCTATGGCTTCACTTCCTGATACGTCACTGATAAAATGATATTCATTGCCAATGGCTTATGAATATAATTAAAATCATTCAAAATTTGAACCACGTGTAGCTGATAAGCTGATAATTAGGCAATTTCTGAAAAACATAGCAAGTTTGAGGGGAATTTTACCTGAATAAAATAAGACCCAGCAACTGAGGAGTCTCACAATGTATTAAGTACAGTACCAGACCCTTTG
>NW_003557566.1:0-1253 GCF_000090795.2 Amphimedon queenslandica
CTTTAATTAACAAAATGGCGGCATGCAGCTAAGACGGTACGATCCAGCAATCATAGTATCACTTCTTCCTTTCTTGGATATTAATCTGATGGGACATGGACCTGCGCATAGACTGTTGGAGTTGAATGGTGTAAGAATTATCAGTGTAGCACCAGCCAATATTGAGATACACACCGACAACTGGATTGACAGGAGAAATGATGATGACTAAGATGAAAAAAGGTGGCTGAACAAAACAGCCGTTTTGCCGATTTTTTTACTCTCCTCTTAGAAAAGGCTTAGAGCCACGCTAGTGGTACCAATGGAGTCCTCTGGTCAAGATGAGGTCCTCTAAGAAGTCTGGTAAGCATAGGAGCTCGTTTCCCCGGTATAGCAAGGCTGCAAAAGTTGTGGCAGCCATTTTATTTTGGGGTGAATCCTACTTAGTAACGCTACCGCGTTACTAAAACGCTACCGCGTTACTAATAGCCTTGGATATTTTATAGAAATTGGCCAATTTTAAAAAATGACCATAACTCAAAAAATATTTGTTGGAATCAGCTCAAACTTTCTACACAGCATAAGGATATCAATGTGTATTAGAAAATGTAACAAAAAATTGGGGTGACTTCTGAGCCATTTTTCAGAAAAAACCAAGGGCTTTAGCCTGTTAAAAAGGGAACTGAGCCCTTAAAATGTTTTTTATCATAAATAACAGAGGAGAAAAAATGCCGACTAAAAAGGAAACAAGATTGAATAGGAAATAATTGTTGACAAAGTTATAATAATAGTAATAAATTAAAAGTTAAAGTGGGCATCAGCAATGGCCCTTGAAAATCAATTGAGTTCACAAAACGAGCCTTTGACCGAGATCCTCGTAGACAGCATATTGCAGATCTTAGTATAGAGAACGAGAACTGACATCTCACAAAGTTAACGGTGGTGTTGTAAGGTCTTTCATGTTTCTCAGACAAAAGTAGTGAGAGTCTCTTAATAAATGAAGTTGCTACTGGGCCACACCCTCCAGACATGGAGAATATTAGAGGGGAAAAGCACAAATGCTCAATTTCTCTTAGTCTTTGTTCATACTTCCGTTTCTTCAATGATTCATTATCCCTGTAGCATTTAGTCAAACTTTTAGTCATATTGGTTGCTGAGAGTGGACAGAATACTCTAACGTCAAAGTAGACCATCTTAAACCGGTGTCCCCAAAAACCTTCTGCTGAGATGTCTAACCTGGCTTCATCCTCAGTAGATGCTGTCCTGTATCGTAG
>NW_003557567.1:0-1253 GCF_000090795.2 Amphimedon queenslandica
ACGAGGAAGAAGAGTAGGCATTCCTCTCGTTATTCGCCCATATAATGGCCGAAGGAGGTGTCCTAGTTAGCACTGACAGGTCAGTAAGGTTTCAATAATGTGTCTATAACACTTTCTTATCGATAGGGAGCTCTTGGACTCCTTGTCAAAGAAGAGGAGAGCTTTTAAAGAATCTTTCAAGGTTTCTGTTATTTTTATTATTGTGAATTGTTTCATTTTTGTCTCCTTTTAGCTGAAGCCAACAAAAGATGGAGAGGACCTTGAGGCTACTGATTCTGGCTTAAGAACAACCTCGAGTTTTGTGAGTCAAAAAAACCAATTTCTGACTGTATACATATATAATATTATGTTCATATAATCCTTCTCTATCTCTCTTTCAGATTAGTGATGATCTGTTAGATACAATGAGGGCAAGAAGAGTTAGGAGACGAATGAGAAAAGGAGAAGTATGCACATGTAGCAACTCTTACCCGTTATCATTGAACAATTCACATTATGCCCACACACACACACACGTACATACATGTAGTTGCCTCCATTAGATCTCTCTTTGGCTGGTTCTAAGAATCTTGAGCCAATTCCTCCATTACCTCCTCCTACTAACACTGAATCCATACTAACATCAACACTTAATGGTGACTCTATCACGTTATTATTATTTATAATTATATTCTTTATTTGTGTCTTTAAGATGAAGCAGCTGCTGGTGTTTCTAGTATTCGTAGATTAAGAGAGAGGCAAGATCATAGGACACGATTTGATGATATTGCTACTGGTATTATTGACTCATCCAATCAAGTAATATTTAAAGAAAGGTTATAGAGATTATTTTAAACATTTTCTTTTTAGATTCGTCCAATTTCTCCCACTTCTCCTCGTTCCCCTCCACCTCCTCCTCCTGTATCCACAGCAAAAACTAATCTGATTGGTTCTAAGTTATCGAGCGAGAGATGGAAACTGTTATCATCAAAAATGACCGAAACCAAAGACAAGGTTCACTTTGCATGCAACGAAATTTGGCCTGAGACTGTGTACTATAGTACAGGGGCTTGGGTCTGATATTTGAGCAACTTTAAAAATTTGCAAAAAAATCCAATTTTGATTTGAATCAGTTCAAAGTTTCTACACAAGCATCAGAAAAGATGGAGAGTTCTCTCCTTTTCAATTTTGTCGAAATTTCCTGAGACCATGTACTACATTGTATAATAGTACAGGGACTATATGGTATTTTACAACTTGTCTCTTTCTGCTTG
>NW_003557568.1:0-1253 GCF_000090795.2 Amphimedon queenslandica
ATAAAATTGGAAAAAATTCTAAAAATCAGAAATAATAATCTGAAGGTGCTCCCAAGCTTTCCAAGAAAAAAAAAAATTAAAAAAGAAAAAAAAAATTCGGCGGCGTCGGAAAAAATTAAAAAAATTCTAAAAATTAGAAATATTAATCAAAAGGCACTCCCAAACTTTCCAAAAAAAAAAAAAAAAAAAAATTTCGGTGGTGTTGGAAAAAATTGGAAAAAATTCTAAAAATCAGAAATAATAATCCAAAGGTGCTCCCAAGCTATCCAAAAAAAAAAAAATAAATTAAATAAAAAATAAAAAAAATTCTGGTGGCGTCGGAAAAAATTGAAAAAAAGTCTAAAAATCAAAAAAATAATCAGAAGGCGCTCTGAAACTATCGGCAGAAAAAAAATAATACAAAAAAAATTCCGGCATCGATGAAAAAAATCAGAAAAAAATTAAAAAATCAGAAATAATAATCTGAAGGCACTCCCAAGCTATTGGAAAAAAAATTATAGAATAGAAAAAAAATTCCGGCAGCATCAACAAAAATCAGAAAAAATCCTAAATATCATAAATAATAATCCGACGGCGCTCCCAAGCTATCGGCAAGGAAAAAAAAAATTCCAGCGGCGTAAAAAAAAATCGTAAAAAATTTAAAAAATAAGAAATAATAATCTGAAGACGCTCCCAAGCTATTGTCAAAAAAAATAATAAAATAAAATAAAAAATGAAGGAAAAAAAAATTTTGAAGGCGTTGCAAAAAATTCAGAAAAAATTCTAAAAATCGGAAACAATAATCCGAAGGTGCTCCCAAGCAATCGGCTTAAAAATTAATAAAAAAAAATTCCGGTGGTGTCAGAAAAAATTGGTAAAAAGTCTACAAATCAGAAAAAATAATTCAAAGGTGCTCCCAAGCTATTGGCAAAAAAAAATAAAAATAAAATTAAAGAAAAAAAAAAATTCTGGCAACATCGGAAAAAATTGGAAAAAAATCTAAAAATCAGAAATAATAATCCAAAGGCACTCCCAAGCTTTTAACAAAAAAAAAAAAAAAAAAAAAAAAAAATTTCTGGCGCCGTCGGAAAAATTGGAAAAAATTCTAAAAATCGGAAAAATAATGCAAAGGTGTTTCCAAGCTATTGGCAAAAAAAAAAAATTCTGGTGGCATCTGTAAAAATTAAAAAAAAATTTGAAAATCGGAATTAATAATCCAAAGGCGCTCCCAAGCTATCCGAAAAAAAGTAATAAAATTAAAAAAAAAAAAAAAT
>NW_003557569.1:0-1253 GCF_000090795.2 Amphimedon queenslandica
TTTCATAGTTTTAGCAAGTGCTTTGCATTCAGCGGTTGTTAAACTGCATATTTCTATTTGTTCCAGCTCATTCATTGTAAGATTAATTCCATTTATCTCCTCTTGTACCATTTTTATGTCTTCCTGAAGTTTTTGAAAATTGCAATTTAGTGTACGAAAAGATTCAGCTGCTTTACCATATTGAGATGCAAGCACTGCAGTAGTAACTCCAGCTGCAACTGTAGTAGCTGCTGTTGCTCCTATAGCGATAGGTAATCCAACAGCAAATCCAACTCCAAAAGTGAATACTCCTACTAGTACGGAAGCAGTTATACCACCAGCTGCTACTGCAGCAGTAGTTACTCCTCCAGCTACTTTTGTGGTATATTGTTTAGATTCTGCTTCTTCTTGAAATCCCTTGCACACAGTCTCAGCTTTGTCACAGCTTGTGATGAATTCCTTACAACGTTCAAGAAGTATTGTGTATTGTAGTTTGCAGTCTTGGGCTATTTTGTTGATATCATTAACTAACTGTTCGGTACTCTTGAATTTTCTATTGTCAATGTCTTCTATTGCAGCAGGGGCTTGCTTCTTAATCTTCTCATAGAGTTCATTAATTTTATCAAGGTATGTCTGAACAGTGTCAATGGTTTCGCTCAGATGTTGGTACGAACCTTTTACTTCAGATACTTGCTTCACTTCATTGCTTGCACTTATTTCCTTTAGCTTATCTAATGCTTCTGTCTTCAACTCTTTCACTTTAGAAACCAATGTGTTGAAAGCAGCTGCAATAAGTGGTAGCTTTTCTTTTAAATCCTCAAAAAATTTCTGTACTTCAGAAGCTGGTATTCTTATAGACATCTTAAGTTGCTACTGAAGAGTTCTCTGGATCGAATGAAGAGGCACACACTACTGATGCCTTATATACAGATAAACACTGTTTACATAGACACTGATGCATTAATAGATTTAATAATTATTATTATAAATGGGATAGGTTCCACTTATCAGTAGTATTTTTCATTTTTTATTCAGTCTTTGGCCAAATTTTGCCAATAATGAAAAGGAGAGACTTCTCCATTTAAAAAATTTTTGCCTGATACATATACATGTTCTTATGTTGTGTAGAAAAGTTTGAGCTGATTCCGATCAAAATTGTATCGTCACAAATTTTTTAAGCTGCTCCAAAATCAGGCAAAAGACCATAATCGAGCTATTTCTGGGTATTCTGCCAAAAATACCCAGAAATTTTAATACACTCTCTGATATACAGT
>NW_003557570.1:0-1253 GCF_000090795.2 Amphimedon queenslandica
ATGAGCACCGCCCATACGCGTGTAAACATGACCGTCGTTGTATGTTTAGGCTGCGGTAAAGACTTAAGCAAAGAGAGCAAAAACAGATGTGATCCAGCAGCAGAAAGGTGCAGAGATGTGATAAATGTTTGGAGGAAGCATTTTATGGACCAAGTTGCCGAGAATGATATTGATTTTGACTTAGACGAACACAAAGACTTTCCATAGCCAGTGGGTAGCACTATGAAAACATCTCTTCCTTCGAGGAAAGCCTTGATAGCTGCCAACTGCTCCTCCTTTAAGACATAGTTCAGCTTTCTAAACACCATTTCCTTTACATCCATTTTAAAATAATTTATGATAATGTTATTCATGTCTTGTGTGGGTGTTATTTGGGTCATTGTGACTCATTTCCTGCTAGCGCAGAAATCCTGCGCTTGACACAAAACTAGCTACCGTACTGAACCTGACTCTCCGTTTTTCCGCGAGAGGCAGGCCCCGCCTGACTAATAGAGGTCAGTGAAGAACTGACAGTAGTCCCAGACTCAAGATCAAGTATGAAATGAGAGCATCATAGGAAGAACACATAGCAGGGGACAGACCTCCATCAAGAAGACAGACAACTACTGATAGAGGAATACTTGAAGGAGAGGAGAGAGCTATAGGTATCAACTGAGAAGAGAGAGGGAGACAACTGGATCCTGAACAAGACCTGTGGTATGAAGGTGACTGATGCAGGTCTTTGGACAAACAAGAAATAACAAAACAACAGACACTAATTAACTATTATGGCATCTATCTTGCTCATTCAAGAGAATTGATAATAATCACAAACATCTTTTACTCATAGCTCCACCTAGAGTCAGCAACCTACTATCGCACACCATCGATATTTGAACACTTTTTCTCACAGTTCAGTGATCAGAAGCCAGTGGCTATAATTTATCTTGTAGATCAGATGTTCATCTACAGCTGTAGCAACTTTCATAGAGATCCGTCCTTGCTGTGTTTTTATAATAATTTTTTAGTAGAAATTTCGAACACATGCAAGTTCGCATAGACGCCATGTATTGTCGTTCACCTATTTTCGCTCAGTAATGAAGTAACTGGCAAACAATTCATCATATTCATATCAAAGCCCTGTCTTTCTGCTACATGATGCACTATTCAGTTACAAGAAAGAGCTAGTCTTCACTGCGCTAGAGTTGGTTCTTTGGAAGAAAAGACACACATTTACATTCGTTCAAATTTTACATATTTTTATTATTTTTAAA
>NW_003557571.1:0-1253 GCF_000090795.2 Amphimedon queenslandica
TGAGTCAATCAATTCCTGCTTCACCAAGCATTGAATCAACTCAATCATTTTCTGCTTCAACAAATACTGAATTGACTCAATTAATTTCTGCTTCATCAAGCATTGAATCAACTCAATCCTATTCTGCTTCACCAAGTGTTGAATCAACTCCATCAATTTATGCTTCACCAAGCATTCAATCAACTCAATCACTTTCTGCTTCACCAAGTGTTGAATCAACTCAATCCTTTTCTACTTCGCCAAGCATTGAATCAACTCAATCAACTTCTGCTTCAACAAATACTGAATTTACTCAATCAATTTCTTCTTCACCAAGTATTGAATCAACTCAATCATTTTCTGCTGCAATAGACACTGAATTAACGCCTAGTGTTAAATCAACTCAATCAATTTTTGCTTCACCAAGCATTGAATCAACTCAATCATTTTCTACTTCAACAAGTACTGAATTGAGTCAATCAATTCCTGCTTCACCAAGTATTGAATCAACTCAATCATTTTCTGCTGCAATAGACACTGAATTAACGCCTAGTGTTAAATCAACTCAATCAATTTTTGCTTCACCAAGCATTGAATCAACTCAATCATTTTCTACTTCAACAAGTACTGAATTGAGTCAATCAATTCCTGCTTCACCAAGCATTGAATCAACTCAATCATTTTCTGCTTCACAAAGTGTTGAATCAACTCAATCATTTTCTGCTTCAACAAATACTGAATTGAGTCAATCAATTCCTGCTTCACCAAGCATTGAATCAACTCAATCATATTCTGCTTCACCAAGTGTTGAATCAACTCCATCAATTTATGCTTCACCAAGCATTACATCAACTCAATCATTTTCTCCTTCACCAAGCATTAAATCAACTCAATCATACTCTACCTCACCAAGTGTTGAATCAACTCAACCATTCTCTGCTTCACCAAGTGTTGAATCAACTCAATCATTTTCTGCTTCACCAAGTGTTGAATCAACTCAATCAATTTCTGCTTCAACAAATACTGAATTGAGTCAATCAATTTCTGCTTCACCAAGCATTGAATCAACTCAATCAATTTCTGCTTCACCAAGCATTGAATCAACTCAATCAATTTCTGCTTCAACAAATACTGAATTGAGTCAATCAATTTCTTCTTCACCAAGCATTAAATCAACTCAATCATTTTCTGCTTCAATAAATACTGAATTAACGCCTAGTGTTAAATCAACTCAATCAATTTTTGCTTCACAAAGTGTTAAATCAACTCAATCA
>NW_003557572.1:0-1253 GCF_000090795.2 Amphimedon queenslandica
AACAAACATTAATTAATGTTACGATATGCAATGATAATATAAACTTGACAACAGCCTGGAAGAACAGGAATAGTTCCAACATTGCAGGGAAGATGGACACTCTCAGCTCACAACTTCTTGAACAAGGACTTCTGTTAGGACTAGTATTAATTTCACTTGCATCAGTGTAGTAATGCTAAAGAACTAATAGTGTACTTTGCATGTAATAACTGTTAATAATGTACAGGCCCGTAGCCAGGGGGGGTTCGGACGAACCCCCTGTTGTAGCTGCAAAAAAGTTTTAGATTAGCTCCTGTCATGAAGAACAGCACTGCAAAAGAAGGATTAGCATTTTGGCAACAGCGAGAAGCACAGATGGCCATTTTAGCTGAGTCAGCACATGGCTGAGATGCGTAAATTAAGACCACGCCTACCAACCACGCCCATTTTCGTCAAAATTTACGCTGCGCGCGAATTTCCGAACCCCCTATTTTAAGTTCCTGGCTACGGCCCTGATGTATGATTAGTCTCGCCGCCCAGACCATTCCCCAGCCTACAGTCATTGGGGTGGACGGCGGGGAAGGGTCTGGTATTTTGACTTACCTGCCCTTGTTCCGTGGAAGCCACACAAATACCACACTTTTATGATTTGGTCACGTGGAATGGGAGGAGTAGAATGGCGTGTGCGAAACACGTGTTTCCACGTGTCTGTAATGGGAGTCTATGCATAGATATTATACACGGAACAGGATTGGAAACAGGATCACGTGAGCACATTATGCATCGAAACCAACCTAGTTTGCCGGGAACTGGTGACCGTAATGGAGATGAATGGAGAAAGTTTGTGGGACTCTAGCAACTACATCGGACGACAAAGCAGGCTAGTAGGAGCCTTTATAGCTACCTCTCAAGGGTCTTTAGTGGAATAAGGCATCTATTAGTGCTTATATCTATGTTTCAAAAAGTTATGGCGTGCTAAAACAAAGGGATTTTAAGCCAGGATGCCATTACTCTCAAACTAGCAGATGCGCACCATAAAAAACGTCTTAGTCCACTGTAGGATGTTAAGAAGTAGCTATAGAGCTAAATACCTTGTCATAAAACCGCCGGGTATAGCCTAGAAAGTCCCACAAAGTATTTTTAACAATCTCCATTCATCTCCATTACGGAATTCAAATTTCACTCTTAATAACCACGAATTAACTAGTTCCCGGAAAACTAGGTTGGTTTCGATGCATAATGCGCTCACGTGATTCTGTTTCCAATCCTGTTCC
>NW_003557574.1:0-1252 GCF_000090795.2 Amphimedon queenslandica
CCTACTACCCTAGTCCTAGTCCTACTTATGTGTCCAGTCATAGATACTCAATGATTCAATGTATTCTAATACACCAGACACACTCTTTGTAGAGGGAAGGACACTCTCTTTCCTTATAAGGATATACAGTATACCACAAAAAAGGCTAAGTAGCTACTGCGCAGTTACCTTTATACTTCGTTGACGCTGCGATTGAATTGCGTTGACGGTTCGCTTCTGTACTCTGCGCATGCGCAGCGAGACAGTAGTGAATTGGGAGGTGCGGTTCAATTACCTTTTAATTACGTAAGAGTACGGTAAGAGTACGGTAGTAACCGTAGTAACTACTAGCAACGAGCAGCTGGCTAGAGAGAGATTCGAGGAGACATCGAAGGAGACTGTGCTAGCTAAAGCCCAAAGGATCAGAGCCCATCATCATAGTACGAGGCTTGTGGAGAGCAATAGAGATACGGGAAGAGTAAGAGTTACAGTACACCACGAGTCTGAGGCAAGACCTTAAATCTCTGCAGATTAAAAAGTGCCGTAAGCTCTCACCTGTGTACCACCATAGATCTTACTTCTTTGTTTACAGCGCCTTATTATCTTGTTTTTTTCAAAGAAGACCGCTCTTTGGGCGTTGCAAAAGCTAACAATATCATTGAATTGGATAAGGAAGACTTGTTGGAGCCTGGAACAGAGTGCCACGTAAGATTGAAGAAAAATGTATTTGGTGGAATTGTAGTGACTCATGGTAAGTGATAAAAACTACACTATGTACAGTTATTATTTTCTTATAAATTGTATTACTTGATGTACATGTAGGGACTGAAATTGATGTGGATATAGTTGCCGAGAAGATCATTAATAAGCTTTATACTCCTGAGTTTTTGAAAGGATTATTAAGTGATGACTCGGATTCTGATGATGTGACAACTGATTGCACTTGTGCTAGCGACTCTGATATTGATGCAAAGAGTAAGAGAAATGCTAAAAGGAAAAGAACAGATAGTAAATTACAATGCTATGTTAATGTGCATGTACGGTTATGATACATTTTAGGTGGTAAGCCAGCTAAGAAAAGTATGATGAAAACGCCTCTCAAGAAAACTAATAGAAAGTCTAAGACTAGATCTAATGTGCATAAAGCTAAAGATGGTACTGCTACAGTAAAATTGTTATTTTTTAAATTAATTTCTTGTATAGAGCAAAAATCTACCATCAATGTTCTTGCAGTCTCACAGAATACAAGTAACACAAGCAGCGCTGTTGTATC
>NW_003557575.1:0-1252 GCF_000090795.2 Amphimedon queenslandica
TATAAAAGTGTTCTTACTAATGCATTTACAAGTTCTTTTATTTCTTTCAGCTACTCCTTACAATAGAGACAAAGGCAGTATTTATTTAGTGTTGGATTTCTGCGAACACGACTTAGCTGGCCTCTTAGAATGCAAAGAGATCAAGTTCTCCCTCTCTGAGATCAAGAACATCATGCAGCAACTCTTCAACGCTTTAGCTTATATCCATGGGAACAACATACTTCACAGAGACATGAAATCCTGCAATATTCTCGTCACGAGGAAAGGCGAGCTAAAATTAGCCGATTTTGGTCTAGCAAGAGCTTTAAACAAAGGAACCAACCAGAGATACACAAACCGGGTCGTAACACTATGGTACAGACCCCCTGAATTATTTCTGGGCGAGAGGAACTATGGCCCTCCCATTGACATGTGGGGGGCCGGTTGCATAATGGCCGAGATGTGGACAAGAAGACCGATCATGCAGGGAGACACAGAGCAAAAACAGATTACTCTAATTTGTCAGTTGTGTGGATCAATTTCACCCACTGAATGGGCCGGGGTAGAAAAATTGGAATATTATCAGAAACTGGAGCTACCGCAGAAAGAGAATCGTAAGTTGAAGGAGAGGCTCAGACATTTTGTGGAGGATCCATATGCCCTTGATTTAATTGATAAACTATTGATGCTAGACCCAAGGAAGAGGATTGATGCTGACTCTACGCTTGAACACGACTTCTTTTGGAAGGACCCACTTCCAACTGATTTGAGTAAAACCCTCTCAACGTTGAGGAGTTCAATGTTTGTGATGCACACTGGGAGCCATAAGCCCCTCCCAGGTCCCCGCCCAACGCAATCCCAGCCCCCAAATGTTGTATCTGGCAATGTTCATGATCGTGTTTTCTGATCATTACTGGCAGCTCCTTTGAAACTTGATATGACATTTTTGACATACACATCACACCCTCTCTCTCTCTCTCTCTCTCTCGTCATTTGTCCAATACCATTATTTCTAATATCATGTAATTCATTTCTTTTAAAAAGAAAAAGGACCAGCAATGAGAAATAAGAAGGGACATTGTATTGTTATTAGTGCCTAGAATGAGTGAACGGCTATAAAAAGTGATGAGGATAGAGGGAGGGAGGGAGAAATATGTTTAATTAAAACACCATTTGAATTGAAAATTTTGTCAGTTCGAAAACTACTATACCAGCCATTGCACCTGCAATCACATCGAAAATATGATGACGACCAATCACAATCCGGGAGAAA
>NW_003557576.1:0-1252 GCF_000090795.2 Amphimedon queenslandica
ACCCCGTAAAACCGCACTTATCGATATTTTCAGCTCCTTTTGCTGGTTCCCAAGTCTTCTAAAGGGTAATGAAAAGCTCACCAAGGCTCTCAAGTAAGAAATAAAGTTAAATTATCCCAGAGAAACGAGCAAGAATAGCTCAACTCGGGCAGCCATTTTGACCAACTCAACCCTACTAACCAAGCTCTACCGCTTGGCAATAGCAGAAATGAATTCATGATAATTAGTATCATAGGTATACGTCAAATGCTCTCATTAAATATTCATCATAAGAATTACTTACTTTATTGTAATATTATCATTACTAATTATCATTACATATTCAATACACATTGTATCTACTACTGTCTACATGTACTTACTGAGTTCAATAACTGCTGTATCTTCATATGATTTGTATCCTGCAAACTCAATTATCCAGTTAGTAGTTGGGGTCACACTCCACACTGAAAGAGAATGATAGTATCTCCTACTGACATCGTCTGGTAGATTAATCTATAAAATTAAAATGATAATAATTAATTTGTGTATGACATATTACCTTAAGCCTACTATTTTTAGCGTCTACTGAATTTAGCTATATTAGTGAGAGAGCTTTAAACCGCTAATTTAAATAGACGCCAAAATAATTATTATTCATTATAATGGATATTATTTATAGTTAATTTGGTTAAAAACGCTAAAATTAGTAATGCTAAACATGACTTTTGCTGATTTCGCTAAAATCAGTAGACGCAAATAATAGTAGGCTTAAGGTAGTACAGTCTGCACAGTGTGTTTTATGTAACACAAAGATAACATAATAAAATTAATAATACACAATATATTAATAGACAAGTATATATACGCAACTGAGTGTGTTATTATGATCATGTGAGTCTTCAGTTACGAACTTACTAAGTGTCTGCATGTACACACATACACATACACATACTAATGACACACTAACACACATACATGTACATCTAAACATGCATAGACATATAAAGGTACATGTAAAGCATGCGAAATTGCTCACACACATACACACACATGTACATGTTACATGTACACATGATGTACGTGTTAGTACACACATACACATATTAAAACATATGCACACATACACACAAATACATGTATGTACACACACAATGTACACAATGTATATAAAATAGAATTTATTTTAAATTCCAGCATTGACACTCTATCAATTGTGAATCCATCTTTATACACACACACACACATGTATATTCACACATATTTAGGTAAA
>NW_003557577.1:0-1252 GCF_000090795.2 Amphimedon queenslandica
GCCTTTGTAGGGTTGTATCATCATTAAAACACTAACATGTCTAACCTACACTGCAGGTATGAAATGGCCTTTGCATCACTAATAAGTATTGCTATTGATGTTAGAATGGCAATTAAAATTAATGACTGAATGAGCATTATGGTTAATGTTGTGCATGCCTTTAATTAAGTTTAAAGCTATGATATCATTGGACAATTATAACTGCAGTGTAGGGTTGACATGTTGTTGTGTATTTGAAGTTTCTCTTGTTTTCATTTGGTGACTTCAATACATCATAAAATTGATTCATTGTACACTTCAACTATTGATACCTATAACCAATAAACAATTCATAATGTAATCACCTGCACTACATAGCATACGGGCATCAATATGTATCAGAGAAATGTAATAAGAATTGGAGTGATTTGGAGCTATTTTTTGGAAAAACTATGGGCTACATGCAGCATTTCCTTTTTTCAAAAATTGGCCCTACTTTTAAAATGCTTATAAATCAAAAAACATTTGTCGAGACTTTTTACATAGCAAGCATAAGGATATTAGTATATTATTTACATGTAGTACATACAAGGCATTTTGTCAATATATTTTATTATTTGTAATATGTAATGGTTTTTAATGGTTCCTGTCCCAAAATGTCAGCATAGTACACATAAATTTGTCTGGTGCAACCTTTCATATGACAACATATACAGTGTATGTACTAAAAGTTATGATATCTAATTGCTAATAATTGCATGTACCATTCAAGATAGTAATGAATATACTAAAAAACGGCTTTAACTTTATTAGAATGATAATACCCTATGAGGAAAAACATGCATGTACAGTACTTGGTGCATGTTCCTTATGTTTTAGGACCATTGCAATTGCATGTACATGTCATGTTTTATGTAGCTAACAGTCATGTAACAGTATAGTAACTGGGATGACGTATAGCACTATTTTAGGCATGTTAGGATCATGCTTTATTCAGGCAATTCATGATTCAGCTTGTGCATGTTCAATCATGCATGTCACTATGAAAAATATTAAAAATGCACATTATCATACAGCATACACTTCTAGCTTTCATAAAGACTGTACATTGAGACTTGCTTATGAAGGGCTCAAGCAATGATGTTTTCAGTTAGTCTTAAGTTCTTTTACTACCAGCTTGTGTTTTATTTTATATAGGTTTTACACTCTACATGTAGACCAATAAGATATGCTTATCATCACTGGCTTTTCCTGACTCTTTTCATAATTTTCC
>NW_003557578.1:0-1252 GCF_000090795.2 Amphimedon queenslandica
CTGCTAGTAACAGTCATCAACACAGAATTGCCAGTATTGATTTTATGGCACAATATGCGTCTAAACTGTTGTCCCAGCAAAAAGATCGTTTAGCATCAGACTCAGAGCCAGTAGGAATAATTAGAGAGAGAAAGAAAGGAGTAATATAATCTCTCTCTCTCTCTCTAGGGCGATGAAGCAGGTAATAGCAGTGTTATTGAAGACGTAGGTGAGCACTCTGAGCGCCTAGGCTCATCAGGTGACAGTAGTCCTATAGCCACACCCACAATACTACCAACAGGGAATGGTGGAGAAGCAGAAGGAGATAAAACAGAAGAGGGAGAGACCCCAGCAGGAGGAGGTGGAGGAGGAGAGAACAATAACAGTAGCGAGACGGGGAACTCTACGGCAGATGTATGCATCTTTTGTTTCTCATATCACTTCTGTTGTTTATTGTAGGAAAGAATCGGAAAGGATGGACAGAAATATACTAAACCGCCTTTCTCTTACGCGCAGTTGATTGTTCAGGCCTTGTTGGCCAGCTCTGACAGAAAACAGACCTTGAGTAACATATACCAGTTCATTTCTGATAAGTATCCTTATTACCGGCTTGAAGATAAGGGATGGAAGGTAAGAGGGAGAGGGGGAGGGGGTGAGTTTTTATTAGGTAGTGTAGTACGTGTTTTTGTTTTTTTAATGTTCTTGTACATGTGTACATATGTGTAATGTGTGTGTACATTGCATGTAGTTTTTTTATTTATTTGTAAGCATTTGTTTTGTTAATATTACATTTTTGCTGTCTCTCTCTTTCTAGAATTCAATACGTCACAACTTGTCTCTTAATCAATATTTTATGAAAGCCCCAAGAGAGAGGGAGGGGCTAGGGTTCGGTAAAGGTGGCTACTGGTGCATGCATCCTGACTATGAGGACAAGCTAACCTCACAAGCTTATGTTAAAAGAAAGAAGAAAGGTATACCTGTCTTTCCTACAGCAAGCTTAATGTCCAGGTAAGGAAGAGAAAGAGTAGCTGAAAGGGAGAGAGGGGGGAGGGAGAGAGGAAGGGGAGGGAGAAATGGAGGGAGAGAGGGAGGGGAGGGAGAGAGGGAGGGGAGGGAGAGAGGGAGGGGAGATACATGTACATGTATTAAGAGTGAACTATAACTTGTATTTGCTTCTGTAAAGCTAATTCACGCTAACATACAATACAATTAGAATACTGTGGTTAAGAAATCAAATGTGTACATGTGTAGTTCTTGCATTTTTACATACAGT
>NW_003557579.1:0-1252 GCF_000090795.2 Amphimedon queenslandica
CAAAGAATGCTCTTTATGGCCTTCGAGTTAGAATAGAAAGAAGCCATGGAGTTATGATTGAAGCTTATAATAATTGCACAATACCACATATCTTCTATTTCTTTTTATCCACATATTTTAAATTTTCATAATATTTATTTTCACAATGGCGCAATGGATTGCTTTTTCCAAAATTATTAATGCATTGAAATATACCCGATATACGGTACTTAATACTGTATAATGACAATACAGTATAGCTGTGTTTAGAGTATCATTATTGCTTGTACATCAATTTGTTATATAGTAGGAGGATGATTGTATATACTCAATACTAATACTGATCCTTCTTACATGTAATTAAATAATACACAAATTATCGATTAATATTTTAAACTAGTGACCAATTTTTGCATATCGTTTGTATTAACGACTCTTTTTAATGACTAGAAATACAAGAAACATTATTTGGAGTAGAGAAAACATTAATTGAAAGAGAAAATGAGATAGAACAGTTACAGGAAAAGATATCATTAATGAATATACAACAACTGAAAGAGACTTCAATTACTCTTAGTATGTAGTACATTATATTAATGTAATGACTAGTACTGGTATTTTAGGAAAGGATCAATCTACACAATCATTAGATCCACCAAAAGGGTCAGTTTATGTAGCTATTAAAAACTGGGAGGCAACAAATAGTACTCAGCTTTCAATCAAGAAGGGAGAGAAATTTGAGATCAAGAAAGAGCGTACAGAAGGATGGTGGCTAGCAAGATCATTAGATACTGATCAAGAGGGATTCGTTCTAATTAATTATATTAAAAAAGATGAAGAGAGTGAACTGTCAACATTAGAATCACTTGAACTATTTCATTATGCAATGACAGAAAATGTTGACATACCTAAAATCAAGGAAATTAAGACGAGGAGCTACGTTGAGAGAGCAAGTCTCTTTTTATCATTAATTAAACAAGATTCAGTTCTGCTAGATCAACTTAGAAAAAAAGAACATGGTAAGATATATTTATATGTGCTAATAATTTATAGAGTATTTTGAGGGTATTAAATATTGTCCATGATCTGCAATTTCAATGTTATATTTTGAAAATGAATCAAAATGAAGTGTCTGGCATACAAAATTTTGATCAATTTTACACAAAATAACTAAAAATAAAATAATAGTCACAAAATAACCAGTTATACGGAAGTGTTGCTTGCCTTAAGGCCAATTCACACTGTAAAATTAAACGTTAGGTAAGGCTATACG